>NC_056744.1:985026096-985079939 GCF_019279795.1 Protopterus annectens
TGTGAATTACATATGTTTACTGCCACTTCTTTGTGCTTACATGTGCCTTATTCCTTATGACAGTACCACTTTGATTGATGGAATCCGGTTAACGGCCCCATGCAAAACATGCATTCACCTAATATTTCTGAGGTGCTGGACATCTAAAAGGATACAATCTTTTATAGCCTAGAAGGCAAAGCAGAGATTACCATACAAAAGCTGGTTTGTGACAGAAAAAAGTGAAAGGGTTTTTCGTTCATCTAGACAGCAAAGTAAACTTAGTCATTTGATGTATTTAGTTAGAAAATGTTGCAGTCTTTCTAGATGGGTAAGATGTTTTAATGAGGTACATTCCAAAGAGTGCATTGTAGTCTGTGATTGGCCTGATGAAGGAAAAAATAGAGGGTGATTATGACATTCCTGGACATGGTGGGTGTATCTTTGGTAATTAGCTGTGCAAGGTAGAAATACTTCCTGACTAAGATACATAATGACATAAAGGCAGTTGTCACTGAAGAAATCTAGATATCTGATTATTATGGCACTTTGAAGTGGGGTTCTACTTATATGATAATCAGAAGGATATACTTGTTTCCCAAAGGTAGCTACTTTATATATATATATATATATATATATATATATATATATATATATATATATATATATATATATTTGCCTTTTTTTTATTTTAGTCTTGAAGCCGTGGTCAGAAATACGAAATGGTTTTGAATTCAGTAATAACACCTATTTCACAGTTAATGGCAAACTTTATTTTATTTATTTATTTTATTTTACACTTGTTGACTGGGCTAGTCCAACTGGATATATATCCGTTTACAGTAGAGGCCCGGGGAGAAAAGCTCTAGTACAGGCAAAACAAACAATGATATATCACAAAAAAAAAAAAAAAAAAAATTATTTTGAAATAAAAATATAAAAGGTAAAAAAGAGAATTGCAAAATAAAATCTAAATACTTATAAGATGAGTTCAACAAATTAAAAATAAAAACATAATACTGAAGTTAGACTAATAGGAGGCATACTTTTAAGATGTAACTCTCAAGAATAGAAAGTGTAAGTTAGGAGCTCAGAAGGGGGATGGGTAGAAAAATTAGATGTGAGGAGACATTCTTTTCAGTCGGGATTAGTACAAGGACATAGCCATTGAGTTTTAAGATGTTCTTTGATATGTTTTTTGAACAGAGAGGTAGAGTCTTGATTAATTATTTCTTGAGGGAGTTGATTCCAGTGTTTACCTATGGAATTTGAAAATAACACATCCCCAGCTTTATTGTATGATTTAGTTGAGGATACTAGGAGTTTATTGGCAGAGCGAAGTGTGGCTAGGTTTTTATAAGGAGAAATTAGTTTTGCCAGGCTAGGAGTTTTATCAGGGAAGTGAAGGGTCTTATGAATGACAAGTAATTGTTGGTAGAGTAGGTGGTTGTTTAGCTCTAGCCAATTTAGCTGTTTGAGGTTGAGACAGTGGTGAGTTCTGAGGGGAGTAGCAGTAATGAATCTGGCTATACTATTATAACAGGTAGAGAGTTTGGTAATGTTATTTTTAGATAAGGTAGTATATATAGCTGAGGCATAAAAAAGGGTGGAGATCAGGTGGGTCTGTGCAATGTTTTTTCTGGCTGCTGGGGTAAGGAAGGGTTTAATTCTGTAAAGTGTCCCAATTTTTTTATTAACAGCTTTAATAATAGTGTTAATATGGTCATCAAAGTTGAGATGGTTGTCAATGGTTACACCTAATAGTCGAGTGGTTTTATCAGGGTTAATACAGGTAGAATTATTTGAGGAGATAGTGAAAAATGGTGTAGGAGATTTATTAGTAGGAGTAAAGAGAAGAAGCTTAGTTTTTTGGGGGTTAAGGGGGAGGCAGTGTTGCATAAACCATTTTTCAACGTTTTGGAAAGCTGTTTGGGTGATGGACTGGAGGGAGGAAACATTTTTAGCAGTGCAGATCAAAGTTGAGTCATCTGCATATTGGATGCAGGTAGCTTGTGGCACATTCAAATAAAGGTCATTGATAAATAATGAGAAAAGAAGAGGTCCTAAGATTGATCCTTGTGGAACACCAACATTTACTGGGAGTAAGCATGATAGGTTGTTCCCCCAAAGCACTGTTTGTTGCCTGTTTACGAGATAGCTTCTAAACCACTGTAGAGAATGTGAGCTGAGAGAGAAGAGGTTGAGTTTTTCAAGAAGTATATTATGGTTAACCATATCAAAAGCTTTTGATAGGTCTATGAATAGTGCTGAGGAGAAATGATTATTATTTCGATTATTATTTATGGAGTCAGAGAAGGAAAGGAGGGCAGTGGTAGTGCTGTGGTAAGGTCTGAATCCATGTTGACAGTCAGCTAGAAGTTTGTTTTGAAAAAGGTAGTTAAGAAATTGTTTGTGTATGCATCTTTCCATTATCTTAGCTAATGGGGACAGTAAGGCAATAGGGCGATAGTTAGAGAGCTCCGAAGAAGAACCCCCTTTATGTAGAGGAATTATATGAGATATTTTCCAAATGGTAGGGATGTTTCCTTCAGAGATAGTCCTATTAATCAAAATAGATACAGGGGGATAAATAGCTTTTGCAGCTATTTGTAAGTATTCAGATGGGAGTTGGTCAGCAAATGGGGTACAAGGTTTGAGTTTGATGAGAAGCTTATAAATAATGGATGAAGAGACAGGTTGAATTTGAAAGGCTTTAGATGAGACTGGAGAGGTATTTTGTGGGGATGCAGTAGGTGTGGGTAATGAATTAGCTAGGGTTAGAATGGCTTCTGTAAAGTACTTATTAAAGGCATCTGGGATCTGAGAAGCACTGTTGAGGTTAAAGCCAGAAGGGATGGGAGTAGGTGAATGTCCTGGTTTAAGAAGTTTATTAACACCTGACCAGAATTTTTGAGGGGTATTTTGACTAGTTTTTTGTAGATGAAGATAAAATTCCTTTTTGTCTCTAAGAGTATCTTTCTTCTTTTTTTGTTTTTTTTGTTAGATAACTTGGTTATCTAATAGGCCTTTGACATCTGATTTCACATTGGAAAGGTTGACACCACAGAGGAAGGGACAGAGAACAACATTCTGGGGAATATCACTAGTAGCATGCCTTTTAGATGAGAAAGTATTACTAGTCCTTACTTGTGTGTTTGATTGGAGGGCCAAGTTTAAACCCAGTAAGTGATGATATGAATTTGTTTCGATTAGTGAGTTTACTGTTATTGCCAGTAAAATGAATTGTATTAAAGGCTTTAAGGTCTAGACAGGCAGTATGGACAGACTGGCCTTTATCAGGGACACTGATTTTTGGTTTTCTAAAAATTAAATTTTGCTTTCAAGAGATGAAATTCAGGAATTACACCCATGATTTTTAAATG
The DNA here is from genome assembly GCF_019279795.1 of Protopterus annectens. Taxonomy (NCBI): domain Eukaryota; kingdom Metazoa; phylum Chordata; order Ceratodontiformes; family Protopteridae; genus Protopterus; species Protopterus annectens. The sequence continues at coordinate 985,029,459 of NC_056744.1, forward strand.
CAATTTTCAGCCATTCCAGTGATTTCATTATAATTTTTTCGATATCAATATATACTGAAAATTAAAACAGATTCTAGGCAGAGGCCACTCATTAATGCAAGCTTAGAATATTATAAATAAAAATATGAGTAGAACTACATCTTGTGGTGAATTACTTATTTGGCCAAACATTCCAAATTCCATGAAAATCCCATGGTATGTTTTTCAATTTTCATATAGTCCAAATTTGAGATGTAACATGTTGTGTGCTCCACGAACTCAACGAGGAATTAAACCCACAGCTAGGACAGCTGTTTAATCATAGTCTTACCTCTGGATACGCACTCCAGGAGTGGCGCACTGCAACTGTGGTCCCACTTCACAAAGGCGGTGCCTCCACCGACCCTGGAAATTACCGGCCCATTAGCTTGACAAGCCTTATCTGCAAAGCCATGGAGAGGATCATAATGGACCTCATAAATAAAGACATAGGGAATTTGCAGACTTTGGATCCATCCCAGTTTGGCTTTGTCAAAGGCAGATCATGCCTTCTAAACTTGGTTGACTTTTTCAAAACAGTCACCAAAGCCATTGATGAGGGAAAGGCAGTCCATACAGCCTACCTCGATCTGGCGAAGGCCTTCGATACAATACCCCACTCGGGTATCATTGAAAAACTCATCAGCTTAAATATTAACCCATACATCACAAGATGGGTTGCAAACTGGCTGAGTGACAGAACCCACAGGGTCAGAGTTGCTGGCGCCATGTCAGACTCAAAGCCTGTCACAAGTGGTGTACCACAGGGCTCAGTCCTGGGCCCACTCTTGTTTGGCATCTACTTTTCCAGTACAAGCAAACACAGGAGGGTTATGGCTGACAAAGTTTGCAGATGACTGCAAACTGGGCGCCATAGTAGAAAACACATCTGACACAGATATCCTTCAGAAGGGTCTCACAGAAACGGATAACTGGTGCCAGAGCCATGGCCTAAAGTTAAATGCCAAAAATGCATAGTCATACCCTTCGGGAAAAACAAGGTTACCCCTAGCTACCAAATAGGTGGCAATCCACTGAGCACAGAAGAAGTTATCAGGGACCTGGGGACCCAGGTTGATAGTAGTCTGTCATTCGACACCCATGTAGCTAAAGTAGTTAGGAAGACCTTCTACATTGCCCACCTTATCATGAAGGGATTCTCATCTAGATCAAGGGAGGTCATAGTCTCCCTATACTCATCACTCATCAGACCAATGATTGAGTACAATGCCCCATTCGGAATGTATCTGACCCGACACTTGCAGCAGCTGGAGAGGCCACAAAAGTTCCTCACCAAAAGGATAAAGGGTCTCAAACATCTGTCCTATGCTGCCCGACTGACAGAACTCCAGCTCTATTCAGTCGCTTACCGCTTGCTCAGAGGTGACCTTTGCCTAACATACAAGGCCATGTCAAACCCAGATTTGATGAATATGCTTCACCTCAAAAAATCTAGATCCGTCAGAGCCACAAGGGCGGGAGACTTAAACCTCGACACGGCTATTAATAGGACGTGCTGGAGGGATAGATTCATCACCCAAAGACTCCCTATGCTGTGGAATAAAATCCCGGTATATGTGAGGCAGAGCACCTCGCTGGCCTTGTTCAAGAGAAATCTTGACCAATGGATGGGAGATCGCAGATATACCCCAGGGATTACCTCAGTGTCACTGCTCAACAGAGGCACAGCAAAATAATGGGTATAGTTCCCCATACTAAAGGGGTGGCGTAAGCCACAAAACTATGGGCTAGGCTTGTGAATGCCCTCGGGCAGATAGCCTAGTATGAACCTATGAACCTATGAACCTATGAACATTATCTTTCTATAAAAATGGAAAATCAGTGTTCCTGGCCTTTATTGAAGGCATCCATTACATTTTCAAAAAAACAGCCAGATTATGGAGACAAGATCAACCTTTCAGAGAAAATATTTGCTTAGGGTCAAGGGTTTGCAGGCCATCAGTGTAGTTGTTTATGGAGTTGACCAAAGTATGTTCCATGATTTTAGAGATGATGCTGGTAAGGTTAACTGGATGTTAGTTGCCAGTGTCTCTGGTGAAGCCACCCTTGTAGACTGGCACCGCAATTGAAGTTCTCCAGAGATAAGGTACAAATCCCATTGACAGACCATAATAAACAGAAGTATTGATTGCTATTGGTCAAGTCCACATGTACTTCACATTTCCTTTCTTCATAAAGTAAAAATACTTTATTGGCTTTTTGCTCATTTCAATAAACAATTCTGATTTGGAAAAAAAAACAAATTGTGTTTGAGGTAGTACATCATTTTTCAAAGCTGAGGTGTTGTGCAGATGATCAGGTATCTGCCCTACAGTGCTGTCACCAGTAACAGATCCCAGCTAGAGCCATTACTGTGTATAAGATTGGATTTCTCACCAGAGAGCTTAATATTTCTCAAACATTTCTCTGGATAATGCTGGTCAGAATGATGAACATGGCTTAAAACAAGTCAGCTGTTTGGGTTCTAATACAGAGTTTTATTTATTTTCCTTTGTGGTATTGGTATGTATTTTCATTTATCTTTTATTTGGATTCTCGAAGATCTCAGTTAAATGCTTAAGTCATTACACAAAAAAATAAAAGATTAAAAAACAAACAAAGCCATTCTGTGACTGCTAAATGTATCTTGTTGAAGAAAATGAATGAATATTTACTTCAAACTCTAGTTTCATGATACATCTTGTATAACATTTTCTTAAAACTTGTAAAATGGCATACAAAAAGTTTTTGTGTTAGGAATATATATATATATATTATATATATATATTTATTTTATATATATATATCTATATATGAGGCATTTGTATTAAGAGAATTAGAGCTGCTTTAGTTTTCAAGATTGCATTACATAGCAGATATTTAATTAAAATGAATTTCTGTAGTGAAATTGCCATATTCAAATGGTCAACTCCAAGTAACAGAGTATTATTATCTCGCTACTGCCACTCGGTTGTGTTTGTAAGTGCCCTAACTCCCACTGTCTCAGTTCATGTACAGTTATCCAAAGCTTGCTATCCCTCCCAGAACCCTGACTCTAACCCTAACAACTCTAACCCATCACCTAAACCTAAGCTTCTAATCAGTCCATAAAACTAAATCCACCTTCCCCTCCCTTCCCCTACCCCCAATCCCCTCTGCTCATTCTTTTAAGCTAACCCCCCTCTTCTTCCTATCCCTAATCTCCAGATTGCTCCATAAACCTAAACCCCTCCCCTTCCTAACCCTAACCTTATGCTTACTGTCAAATGCTCCCTAAATATAAAATACCCCTTTCCCCTCCCCACCCTAGTCTTACGCTAACTCTGAAGTGCTCCATACATCTAAAATCCCCTCCCTATCCTTACCCTATGCTAATTCTCTCTTGCTCCCTAAACCTAAAATCCCCCCCTCCATAACCTTATGTTAATTACTGATCACTCCCTAAACCTAAAATCCCTCTCATCTCTGTAACACTAACCTTCTGATTCCCTCTGTTACTCTAAAGTTCCCAGCTCCACTTCCCTTCCCCCATTTCCTATTCCACATCAAGATCTTGATTGTATTCGACTGCTGCTGCATGTCCTAACTCACTTTCGAGTTTGAACTGTTTGGACGGGTGGGGAGTTTGGGTTACAGCCATTCCAGTCCTCAGCTGTGAGTCAGTGGAATTCAAGCAGCTGGGAATTAAGAGGTTGTAATATTCTCTATTCAGATATGCAAGACTGGTATATATATATATATATATATATACACACGCATATATATATATATATATATATATATATATATATATATATATATATATATATATATATATATATATATTCATCTGTTTGTGTATATGTGTGTGAGTATGCATGCATGTATGCATGTTTGCAAGACAGACAGAGACAGAAACAGACAAATTACATTTCTTTTGCAAAGAATTCCAGTCACCTGACACATAAATAAAGCTTCACTGCATGCTAAAATTAACATATACATTTGGCAAATTAAGACAATCTGAAAGGACTACAACAATCAATTAATGTATGTTAGGTTTGTAAAAGGTGGTTGGACAAATGGTAATTTTTTATGTTGCAGGGAAAAAGTTTCTCTTTGATTTTTGCAGTTAATGACCACCCCCCTTCTGTATGTGTGTGTGTGTGTGTGTGTGTGTGTGTGTGTGTGTGTGTGTATATATATATATATATATATATATATATATATATATATATATATATATATATATATATATGTGTATATTTGACAGTCTGAAACTCAAGACAGCTCAATGGGCTAGTGAGGAAGAATCCACCAAGCCAAGTGCCAAACAAGTGGAAAAAAAGAAAAAAAAATGCAAATATCCAATACAATTACAGCAATTTCTTTCTCAGATAATATACACATTAGCATGCACAATACACTCCAAACACAGATCAAATCTCCCCTCCACAAAAACACAATTACAGGGAAAGACAAAATGACAGCAGCTATCACATGCACATGTTCTCAGTAATGTGCACATAACACTGAAGACTGTACTTAATAAAAACTAGCTTTACAAATAGCACACATAATAAAAATACAAAAACACCTGGCAGATCAAAAGGACCCTAGGCAGCTGTGGAAGGGCATCAAGTGCATTACTGATTACAAACTGTGTCAACACAATGTGTGGGTAATACGGACTTTCTAGACAAACTTTACATCTTCTTCTGCAGATTTGAGGAGACAAATAACACCTCACCAAAGAAACTACCCATGGACAGGGATGCAACACCACTATATCTCAGTCTGGAGACAAACTGAAAGAACCTAAAAAAAGTCCACCCAGGTAAGCGGTAGGTCCTGACATGATTTTGGTTCATCTACTCAAGGAGTGTGAAGATAAACTGGCACCTGTCTTTACTGACATCTTCGACACATCTCTCAGACAGGCTACTGTGCTAAGATGCTTCAAGTCTGCCACCATCACTCCTCTGCCAAAGAAGTCATCCCCAGTCACATTAAATGACTAGTGACCCATCGCACTCACATCAGTGGTGATAAAATGCTTTGAAAGGATGGTCAAACAGCATATATTTTCTTGTCTGCTGCATCTTTTGATCTGTCACAATTTGCTTACAGACCAAATTGCTCCAAAGTGGAAGCTATATCCCTGGTACTACATCACACCTTGAACCATCATGAAGGGAAAAATTGCTATGTACATATGTGGTTCATAGACTTTAGCTCAGCCTTCCACACTGTAATACCACAGCAGCTGTTGTCTAAACTAAGTCAACTAGGCATAGAAAATACACTCTGCAACTGGATCCTAGACTTTCTGACCGACCCAAACCATTCGAATTGGCAGGAACCACTCAAGATGCATCATCTAGAACAAAGGGGTACCGCAAGGTTGCATAATAAGTCCACTTCTCTTCACAATACTGACCCATGACTGCTCTGCAAAACATCAGACAAATCACATCATCAAGTTTGCCAATGATGCCACTGTGATCGGGCTCATCAGTAATGATGACAAGGGGATATACAGAGAGGAAGTGAACCAACTCACCAGATGTACTGACAACAATCTAGCACTAAATGTTGACAAAACAAAATCAATAATTGTTGACTTCAGCAGGAAGCAAGGGTCCCATGCACCCATCACCATCAGTGGTATGGTAGTGGAAAGGGTTAAAAGCACCAAATTCCTAGGGGGTGCACATCTCAGATGATCTAAGCTCAGCAACAAACACCTCTAGCTTTATAAAGAGAGTCCAACAAAGTCTCCACTTCCAGTGGAGACTATGCAGAGCAAACCTCCCCTCCCACATTCTCACGAACTTCTACAGAGCCACGATTGAAGGCATACTGTCTAACAGCATCGCAGTCTGGTGTGTAAACTGCTCATGTGCAGATTGCAAGTGATTAGAGAAGGTTGTAAAGCAGGCCAGGAAAATCACAGGATCAGACTTCCAGTCCATACAGGACATTTACTCTTGCGATGCTATGGCAGGTCATGAAGCTGATAAGAGACAAGTATCATCCCGCACATTGACTGCTCCATCTCCTGTCTTTAGAGAAATAATATAGAAGCATCAGGCATAAAACATCTAGATTCAGGAAAAGTTTCTTTTACAAACGATCAGACTGTTAAACAACTAACTTTAACAATGTCAACAATCCTTCAGTTCATGAGAACATCATAAGTACAATATGATTGTCTTTACTGTCGTAGAATTAAATTATATTTATCTAAGTTATGCAATCTGAAATAAATTATTACTTGTACAAGTATGGGAACTGTGAATTATGCTGTGCTGTTATCCTATCTTAAAAATGGTGATGGGTAAGTTATCTATGTCACTATTTATATCTGTACTGTCTAGTATTTCTTCCGTTATATGCTTCCTTCACCTTATTGTGAAAACTGTTTTCATTACACACAACTGGAAGTAATGAAATTTCATCCAGTGATACCTTGCATTCATTGATCTGAATGACAATAAATTTTACTTTGACATATAAATAGCACATGCAGAAACACATGCAAATACAGATAGCCAAGCTGCTTTTCCTAATAGCTTTACTTGTATCTTAATCAGGAAAAAATATTCAGTCCTTACACACGCACACACACACACACACACACACACACACACACACACACACACACACACACACACACACACACACACACACACACACGTCTTTCGGACGCACACTCACATACACATACACAAACACAAACACAAAAAAATCAGTGACAAAGTTGAAAGCAATGGAGAAACATAACCAACAATCATGAACAGATTGTAAACATTGCTGTTATATACATATATTATCTACATACATACATATTTAAAAACTTTAATGTGACCTATAACCTGTACAATTCAATTGAAAAACAAACACATCTGTTAGGGGAAAAAATATAAAAAATAAAAAACATACAATATGCTGGTTGCATAAATGTGCACACCCTTAAACTAATACTTTGTTGAAGCACTTTTTGATTTAATTACAGCATTCAGTCTTCTAAAGGTGGGGAAAAGTTTTGAAATGATTTATTGTGGTCTCATTTTTTTATATCACAGAAACCTGGCATTTTAACAGGGGTGTGTACACTTTTTATATCAACTGTACATGTATATATATATATATATATATATATATATATATATATATATATATATGTGTGTGTGTGTGTGTGTGTGTGTGTGTGTGTGTGTGATGGCCAAATTAATAGAAATATCGACAAGTAATGGAGATTTCTTAAGTTTCTTTAGTAATTTTCAGTCTGACTTTTTAGAAATTCACAAAATCATTTCAGTTTGCTTTTGCTAATTCTTTAAGAAAAAGCTGTTTAGCATGAAATTACTACATGTTACTTACCTACTTAAAAAGAAATTATGTCATAACGACACAGCTCCATAGTCTTAAAAATGGGTATACTGTTTGACTTAATGTCATAAAAGCATGCAAAAAGTTGAGATTCTGCTCAAAGAAGGTGTTCCTGGATCAGAAATCACCAAGAAGGTCGGAGTTAATCAGCCGTCTGTCAGCCTATTTCAGAAGAAACTGAATACCGGTGAAGGGTTGTTGCCCAGATGTTCAGACAGATGTGGTCGCAGCAGGAACACAGTTCCCCGGGATGATTCATACCCGATCAGGGAATTACAAGGCATCCAGTAGACAGCTGCAAAGGGTGCTGGAACAACAGGGTGTTACAGTGAGTTCCAGAACTGTTAAATGGAGACTTCTGGATGCTGGGCTTCGAGCTTGTAGACCTCTGAAGAAATAGAAATTGTGCAACCAAATGAAGGCAAAAAGACTGTGCTGGGTGAAAAAGTTTCAAAACTGGTCAGAAGAAGATTGGGAATGGGTTGTTTTCAGTGATGAGAGCATAATACAATGTTTGGATCAGCAAGTACAATTATGTCAGATGACAATCTGGAGTGTAGATGAGGGACAATTGTATCGTTCAGTACATCAAGCACCCCACTAAAGTGATATTGTGGAGCATTATGAGCATCTTCGGAACATGTCAGCTCTACATTGTTTAGGGAAACATAAAGCATAAACAGTACAGAACCATACTGTAGCAATGCCTGCTCCCTCAGATGTGTGACTGGGCAAAAAAGATGGGATTTACCTGAACAGGGGACTTCATCTTCATGCACGAAGGTGCCCCATGTAACAAAGGTCAACAAGTGACAAGTTTCCTTGAGGTCCATGCCATTGAAGTGTTACCATAGTCAGGTAACAGCCCAGATATGAATCCAATAGAGAACTTGTGGGCTACTCTGAAGTCAGAGATGAAGAAAAAAACATAACAAACAAGCATAAACTGATTGAAGAGCTCATTTCAGCTTGGGTGCACAATGCTTCTATGACTGAACATTGCCATGAACTTGTTTGTTCTATGCCTCAACAAGTTAAATCCTTGATAATGGTCAAAGGGTCATTCACAAAATATTATAACACTGTATTAGAACATTTTCTTATATAACATGAATTATACTGTTTGTCATTTCATACACTCGTACTGAATCATATGGTAAAACAACAATGAAACACAGATTTCTATTAATTTAACCAACATTGTATCTATACATATAGCATGGATCTTCTACTAATAGTTGATTCACAGACATGTTGAAGAGCTTAATGTCAACACAAGTTGACAAAAACATGTAGACATGCTATAGTGTATGCTCTGAGGCTAACACCAAGAACATGCAACAAAAACTAAATTGAACCTGCTATTTATATTTACTCTAACTCTGATACTGCACAATCTCCAGGGAAAGTGCAAATACCCTTACCTTGGGGACTCTCAATCTCACACAGTTGTCGAACATTTGCATATGTTGACCAGGCTGACCACAGTAAAATGCAATTTATGCTGGGACATCCATATTATATATACACAAACATATGAAATCTATATGGTGAATGTCATTTCATCTAAAACTCAATTTATCTAAACTCATTTCATCTAAACAAGCAAAATTAAAAAAAAAACACAGAAAAAATGTTTTTGTTCATTGTAAAATTATTTTTTTTATCACATGTAGGACTATTCTTACAGATTTATAAGTAATATTGCAGTTTATTTTATTAGGGTATTCCAGACTGCTCAAGCTGGTGGAGTACTTCCAATGTATTTCCCTTTCTTTTATTGTAGTGTGACCATAGGGTTGTTTTATATATACATATATATATATATATATATATATATATATATATATATATATATATATATATAATGGGGGGGTTCTAAGGGGGTGCAATGAAACTTGCCCATTATGACTGATAATTTGTGTTTACCTAAATTGATTTTTTTTTGAGTTTTAGATTAAATAACATATATCCACACACACACACACACACACACACACACACACACACACACACACACACACACACACACACACACACACACACACACACACACACACACACACACACACACACACACACACACACACACACACACACACACACACACACACACACACACACACACACACACACACACACACACACACACACATATATATATATATATATATATATATATATATATATATATATATATATATATATATACACATGGGTCTACTTTACATTACCGAAAAGCCAGAAAACGGAAGACGACATGCTTGAGACCACAATAACGAAACTTAGAATACTGGATCACATCTGTTTTCCCAGGGCAAGGAAACACTTGCCCAAAACTACAGTACAACAGACTGCACTATGTAAACCCACCTAAGTGGGGGGCTGTGCCCTCCCCCACACCACCCAAACTAAATATTCCAACTCCAGGATCATGCTATAGTAGGGCATTATTCCCTACGTTGGGCCAGTGTTTCCTGAATTATGATTGGGCCACCAATCATAACCTGTTTATTATGTGTTTGAGACATGAATGCCAAGAAATTCACCTCAACGGCAATTTGATCATAATTTTTCTTGTGCATGGAGCTTTATCTGCTCCATATACTACTATTTACAGAAAGTAAGAAAAAAATGCTAAGTGTTTTGATGACTTTCAAAGCTGCAAAGCACTTAGGGGGTGCAGTCAGGAAGGTGGTGTAATGCTTTCCATTAGTTTTACACTCACCTTTCTTGGCTCACAATGGCCCAGATTTTCACAGAATGTTGTTTTTTACCTCAGTTGTTTGCTCTGTCCATGGTTGACAAATCACATAGGACTGAAGTCACTGAATAGTGACAAACATTTGAAGTGCCGAGTTTGTACTTAAAAAAAAAAATAAAAAAAACTTCCAGCAAACACATTCTGTTATTCTATTTACTTTCTAAGTTTTGTAAGATGAATGGACACTTTATCCCTTCAGATAGCAGTACTGCTGCTGTCATTTACTGGTCAGTACTGGCAGATCTTACTGCCTAGCACTAGACCGGGGCTTAAAATCTTAAGCTTAACAATTGTCAAGGTTGGGTCTTGTGTCACTTTAACACTTAACCGATTTGTCTTTTTCCGAATTTTGGAGAGTAATCACTGAGCTCCATGCACTACATGCTTTTTAAAAAGCATTTTTTCTGCTTATATATTATTGTTATCTGCTTATTTTTATAATCACATAAAAATCTGAAGTGGGGGAAACACAAAGAAATGTTAGTACTGGCATCTACCAGAGGTAGCAGAGACTCTTAATATCTGATGAATTCCATGCTGTCTCAAGATGAGAGGGGTTATTAGTAAATAACAATAGTCATAATATGTTTTAAGAGATACATTGGATAGTACAGCTGTATTTGTTTTTTTTATAAAAAATGCAATATTTTTTTTTTTACTGAGAGGTGCCAACACACCAACATAACAAATGTGACTACTGTAAGAAGCAACTTAAACATACTATATACCATATGTTTTAGAACTATAATTAGCATAACCCAACAGACATCAAAGACAATCTTTCACAATTGCTATTTCTTCTTCAGGTCAAAACTGCTGATTGAAAAGGCAGCTTTTAAACATCCATCAGTAACAGCTATGAATTAAAAACATGTGTCAAGCACTTTAAAACAAACCTTGAAATAAACCAAACATGGCAGTATCTTACAAGTATTAGTAAACCATTTCATTCAGTACATTTTTTCACAAGTCCATTTGTCAGATGTGGATTTACATACCATCTTTCATTTCGACCCTACTTCTTGTGAGCTACTAATACATACTGCCTAAGAACAGCTCTGCTTTGCAGCTGTATCTGTTCTCATTGCATCAGTCTTGTCTATGTTACACAATGCCTGGAATCTGAAACTTTGAGGATACTCCAACTATGACAGCTTTTTTTTTTTTTTAAATCTGAAGAAAGATGATTCTGTGGCAAGCAATGGAAGAGATATTGCAAGTGAAAATAACATCTCTACTAGCCAGTGGAAGAACTGAAAATAAATTATCAATATTCTTCAGACACTTATTTTGCTGAGCCATAAGCTCTGTTGCCAGAGAATTCCCTAGAGACCTACCCATAAGTAAGGAGATTTGTGAGAGGACAGGAGGTTCCCAAATCTTCCATATGGCTGAAAAGATAAAAATGTAAAACAGCGTGATTATTTTTGCAATCAAATGTAGCTTCCATAAATGGGTCTATATTAGATCACTGAATGCTTAAAACAGCAAATGGTGATTAATCGGCCCTATGTAAGCAAAAGCTTACAAGGTCGAAGTGTCAGAAGAGCAATTTTTTTCCAAAGGAAAAAATTGCTGTTCCAACAAAAATAAATAAATAAAAAACAATTTCAAACCCCCGATGTGGGGGGCTGCCCCCCCACACTCCCTACTTAAATATACCAACTCCGAGACCGCACCACAGTGCCGAAAATGGCAATGTATGGAAGTGGCCAAACAAATTCTTTCCCAGGGAAAGAATTCGCTTAACAGCCACTTCGATATTTTGCGTTTTCAGCCTTTTAAGTTCGACCAAGACGCATTTGAAAGAATGCATCTTCGGTCTTGTAATATAAACCCTCCATAAACATATACCAAGTTAATAAAAAGTGAAAATATGGAAAATAAAACTGTAGAGCAATAGCAATTGTTATGTCAATGACATGGGTGACAGAGAACACCGAACACAAAGATATATAAGTCAGACAATCCCTAAGCCTTGGAACGAATTGCCTATTGAGGTAAGAAAATCTGGTATACTGGATATGCTCAAAGTGATGCATGGTATGCATGGTTAGTGGAAGCCTGCATTTTTTTATCCAAATATTTTATTGAAATTTTCATAAACAAAACAGCAAATTCACAATTTTTACCCATTCTAGAATAAAATATTAGCTTAAGAAAAAAAATAGTTACAATATGTACAAAGGTCTGAAGTAAAATTGCAGTTTACAAGTAAATTAACCAAGTTCCATTAACACAAATGTCAGTTCAGAAAGAGTTGTGAACCATTTGCAGAGTCTCAATGATTGTTGACTATAGTCTTTGGATAGATTCAGAGTTCCTTGACTTAATTGCCAGTTCTTTCACTGAAGATAGGAAATCTTCAAATGCTGGAGAGCTGTTAGTCTTCCATCTTCTGGTAATACATTTTCTGGCGACAGCCAGTATTGACCATAATAAATATGAGTTATTCTTGATCAGAGAATATTCTTCATTTATATTAAATAAAAATAATGATTTGGTTAATGAAAAGGAATCAGTGAATAATGCTTTGAGAAAATCATCAATACTGTTCCAAAAACTTTTTAGCTTAGGACAGTCATAAAAGATGTTTACCCAATCAGCATTAATATATTCTGTACATCTCCAACAGGAAGCTGTGGAACAGTTATTAAATTTGATTATTTTACTTGGTGTCAAAAAAGCCATATGAAGGTATTGCCAAGTGAAAATGCTCCAGTATTGAGATCATGAGGTATGTTTAATGGATAACAAACTTTTTTTTGTTTTTCGTCTTGGGAGAAATTAAAAGAATGACCCTTGAGTATAAAATTCCAATATTTCCAGTTTACAGAAGACTTATAAACAATTAATATGCTATATAATTTTAAGATCGATTTTCAGTTAGAGCGTCTTCTGTGTGGCGACATGCGTGAATGGGCGTTCCTTCGTTAAAGGTTGTGCTTTAGGCCCGGCAAGCCAGCACTTAAAAATCTACTGCCAATCATTAGCGGGCCGGAGTTCCGCTGTGACAACCCCTAACTGGGAAAAGCCGAAAGACACAACAACTTTGTCTGTGGTAGATTTATTATACAAAATTTCACTCATGAAAGTTATCATCGTTGGTCTTTCCTGATAAGATGAGTTGCTAGGCATTCTGCATAGATCATGGGAGTAGATTAAGACACTTTGTAAGATTAACCAGTTCTGAGAAGGGAAATCATACTTTTTGATAAGGGTGTCAGGGTCTAAAACTTTGACATCATTTATGCATTGATGCCAGCATATGAAATTCTTAGTTTCCCAATAATCTAGAATATTAAGATGTATTTTATCAGGAAAGTTTCCTGCGATTTTAAAAGGGGTTAAATATTTCAAACCAAGTTTTAATGTCTGCATTGGCGTTAACAAACTTTCTAAAAAAATTAATAAGGTGATTTAGCAAATTTAATTTGGTGGGTTTAGCAATGTTATTTTGAATAATGTGACAAAAGAAGATCCAGAATGTGTTAGAATGATTATTTAATGGGAGTTTGTCAGCTAATGATACAATGAAACTATAAAAAGAAGGATGTTACAGGTTAATGAATTATATAGTAAAACAACTTACACACACACACACACACACACACACACACACACACACACACACACACACACACACACACACACACACACACGCACACACACACACACACACACACACGTCTTAATTAAAGTTAAGAGCAAAGAAAGAAAATGAGAAAAGTGAAAAGGAGTCCCAAAATCTCAAATCATTCTGAGGAAGAAATGTAAAAATACAGTGACTCTGAACAGACAGTGTATAGTACTGCTTCAAAGTCTGAGTCAAAAGGTATATTATCTAAATGTAAAGATCATTTATTTTGTTACTTACGTATTATCACAACCACATTTTGAAGGTGCCTTAAGTGGTGAAGTTCTAGCAATACATACATATCGAATTATCTGCAACCTTTTTGCACTCCCTTCAGTCCCCATTGCTCTTCTTAATGTTTCAAAGTACTTGTTTTAAATAGAAGTAGGAATACACCTGTTAAAGACAGTTTCAGTTTCAAGCATCTGCTATGGAAGGCTAGATCTTCAAAAGCACAGTCATTTCACTGGCATTTAGTTTTTCTAGCCATGAGACACCCTACCTCTAAAACAAGTAATGTTGTTTGTCATGGTGATATTATTAGTGTATATTACATTAAAAGGCAAGGCAGCCTATTGCATCGTAGCAGAAAAGATGTTGGTATGACATGTATGCTCAAACAGCACTCCAAATAAAATACATAAAAGTAAGTATCTGCCTAATATGGAGCTCTGTCCTATTCTCATCTTCGGACTGTTGTCAATATCTGTTTTCTTCCAGTGTAGACTATCTGCTAATCTCCAGTCTTCCTACTCTTACAGTATGCAACCATAACCTTAAATTACATATGAAATAGCAGCATTGTAAATGAAACTCACTTACCTAGCAAAAGTATGGCATACCTATGTACAATAACTCCAAAAACGTTAAGCAAAACACTTTTACAGTCACTCATGGTGGTAAAGGACGCTACCCAGGAAGAGGAATTTTTCCATTATTCCCGGTCCTGTTTCAGAAGCTAAGTGATATAAAAAAGTATTTTGCAGTTCACACACCCCATTTCACGGTAAGATGAAATACTATCTCTATAACTTGTAGGAATGGTTACATGGCTTAGTGATGCTATACTCAAAACCAAAAGCTCCAGTGATCAAATGAAACACAGCAACTCATGGAGGAACAAAGGAAAAAAAGTAGCAGAACCAGCACTGGTAAAGATTTTATGAGTTTCATATGATTTATTTTGTAGATTGCAAAGCTTAGTGATAAAATATCCTTATGATTTTTAATTGTCAAACAGATTTAGTAACACATTGTGGACCTTTTCAGCTATAACATAAGTCACAAATGTAAAGATACATGCACTACGTGTGGAAAGTTTAAAATAACTAATAACTAGCACTGTTTTGAGAAGGAAGAACTACAATGTGTATATGAATACGACTGAGCTAGTCACAGGGAGAACATGTAGACTTTGATACAGACAATAATTGGAAGTCAAGACTGAACCCCAGAGCTGTGAAGCTGTAACCTTAAATACTGATCTGTCATGCACCCTGGCTACCTGCTACAAGCTGCTTTATTGAATCGACCAAATCATATCCTTCATGATATGCACTTAATAACTGACACAGCTGGCATTGGTTCCATATTAAATAATTAATTTGGTTTCATAAGAAAGATGTAAAGTGCATTTTGAAATGAAAGGACAAGTCCATTTATTCATGCTTGAAATGAATCTGTCTGCACTTGATTAATCAGATGGCATTATTAACTTACAGCTGTAAACAAAAACTGAGGATAGCCTCTGCAAATGATATTCAAGTGTTTTTATAACTTTTACAAGGCATATCAAGTACACTGACTAATTTCAAAGAAATATACACACGTATCACTGTCAAAAAAGCCAACTTAATGGCACTGTTCATCTTCTGGATACCAAATATTATGATTGAAATGAAACACCCATAGCAGAATCACAGCATATAAGACATGCCTGGTCATTTCCTATACATTTTGAAGCACAATGCTGGCATCATTCTGCAGCATCTAGTTCTAAACATGTACATAACAAAATAACTGTTGTTTATCTTATGAAAGATCCGCAGACAAGGTTTCACTATATAGCTTATTTCATTATATGCCAGGAACATGATACAGAAAGGTAGAAGTGAAACAAAAGATGTTTTATTTTGGATATTTTGCCACAGTTGGAATCTGCTAATTCTGATATGTATTCACTGAACCTAGAGACGGACTGTGTGCGCAGGCCTTATTCTGTTAGCTAACCAACAAATTGCTGTTTGGACATTGAAATGGAGATATTAATAATATCCTTTTGTTAAGAGAAATTGTTCTGATTTCATTATTTTGTGCACAGTGGATAAATACATAGGCAGATTACATTCATGACTTGATGCAATATGCATTCAATTAGCATTTGTTTATGCAAACAGAATATTAAATGTTGAAATGAGGAATGATATTTTATGGTGTGACAAAGGAAACTGAACAACTAAGTTTGACTTTAAAATGAGTTACACACTCTTGAGTTTTCAGATATACCTTAAATAAAAGGCTAGATTATTTCAAGTGTTTGGACATGTTGATAAATGTTACTGGTTCATGAATACACGTGAAAAAAACACATGAGCTGAGCAATCTGAGACCATCAACGTCCACTCCATGTACAAGATAATCTACTAAGAGTTTATGGCAATCAAATCAGATTCCAGTATGATGATTTTTTTGTTAGAAACAAATTTACACTGGAAGCGTATACAGGAAGAAATGCCCTTTTAAAATGAAAACTGTACTGGAGAATTGGGGGTGGGGATGTTGTGCTTGTAAATGTGTCTGACAGGAGAGAGGAATGCACCTGGGAATCTGTAAAACATGAAAATGTGAGATTTATTATGACGATTAGTAATGACAACAATATCATTAAAAGCAAGTGTTCTTGAAATACTGATACCTCTTTTATCATGGAAATAATGTTTACAGAGCTTTGGACTTGAAATCCAAAGTAACACATAATATGTACACAATGAAAGGGGTGTAGTGGTACATACACAACACAGAATAGCAGAAAATGAGAACAAAATTCTTAGGGGCATTCATTTACAGCA
This sequence comes from Protopterus annectens, assembly GCF_019279795.1. Lineage (NCBI taxonomy): Eukaryota > Metazoa > Chordata > Ceratodontiformes > Protopteridae > Protopterus > Protopterus annectens. Next base: position 985,046,320 of record NC_056744.1, read on the forward strand.
CATATATGGCACAGTGCAGATGTTTTTCTTTCAAACAGATATGTTCATTTATCTAAGTTCTGGAATAATATATAGAAAAAAAGCTTATATGAATTTATGAATTGCAGCTATGAATTATTATTTATATTGTACCTGAAATGAGCTCTATTTAGAAAAAAAGCAAAAGAAGATTAAAGTATCAAAACATTTAATTAACTCAGATTTTATATATATATATATATATATATATATATATATATATATATATATGTACATGGATTCACTTTATAACCTCAAAATGCTGAAATATCGAATTTCAGTATCTCAAGACTATAAAACCGAATCCACAAAACACCGACAAACAAAAACCGCGAAACCACATAACCGAAAACACCGCACACACTACACTAAACATACAACACAACACTCACATCACAACATAAACAAAAAAAAAAACAACACACATACACAACTCACACACACATAAGCAGGGGGGCTGCGCCCACACCCCCTACTTATATATACTAACTCCAAGATCGCACAAACACAACACAAAAGCTCACTCACACACGCACATTTTCCAATCCCTAACACACACTCTAACTCCCACTCAAAATCCTTACAAAACACTCACTTACCTGACATAACACCTACATCCACACACGGCACCGCGCACCAACAAAACACAAACCCGGACATTACGTAGCGCAACTTCATAACCGTGAATTCGACATATATTTCAGATATATGAAATTCGCAATTATGAACGTTCGCTATTTGTAACATTCGACTTTATAGCTTCGAGATACTGAAATTCGACATTTCAGTATTTCGATGTTATAAAGTGAACCCATATATACATACATATATATATATATATATATATATATATATATATATATATATATATATACGTATGTATACCCCAGCAAAAACAGTGTTTTTCAAAAAATACAGCAGAGGCTCAAAGACAACATACATGTCAAATTCAGGTTATGGGTAAAGTGAAAAGTCATGAGATGGGTGAGGACACAGGCATTCAATTGCTAGCTGCAGAAAAAACACTGGCAGTATATATTAGTGGCACATTTGGAATAGGGTTTTAAATGACAGATTCTGTATAAAACCACATCTGAGAAAGAAAGGTTTGATTAAAATATGTACTGAATTACATGGCTTAACTAGTAATTGTAAGATACTAAAATGTTTGATTTTCTGCATGGTTTATTTTAGTGTTTGTCATATGTGTTTTATTTAGCAGCAGGTGTTACTGAAATACACTTAGGAGTTAACTTCCAGCTTTAGTCCTCTTAAACTGTAGAAACAACTGCAGTTGGGAGCTCATCTATGACGTTTGGTGTAATGTGCTAAATTTAAGTTTTATAATATAGCTGGCTCAACCACACATTTTTAAATATTTACTCTTACTCTTAACATCTTTCTTTTTTTAACCTTTGTAGAAACAGTTATTTTCTGTAAGGCCTTATCGGTGTTGTTCAAAGAGAAATAAGGAGGTGTGGTAAACATGGCAGAGCAAGTACTAAAGACCGAGGCATGAAAGGCCGCACTCCTTAATTGTTTTCAAATACAAAAGTCCCTGAAAAGTTGTATTATAACATGAGAAAAAGCATAAGGATCACTTAGTGTAGTTTACAAGTGTGCCACCACAGTTACCAATTAATGTCTCACAGAAATCATGAATAATCCTGAAAAAAAGACAATGGATAATACATCTGTTACAGCAGTGGAATCCAAGAATAGAAACCTCCTTTAATATCAGACCAAATGGAGAACATTTCCATTTTGCAGCATAAAACTGAGGAGTGTTTACTAGTCTAAACAAAAACTTTATACATCAGTAAAAATAATTGGCCTAGTCAGGATTTATATACATAGAAACTTAAGACTGTTTATGAAGATTTCTGAGTAAGGAAGGGTGCATTCCCTCTGTTGTAAATTGTGCAATAGATATTAGAAAGCAGATACAGAAGTATTCCTTCCCTTCTCTGGAAAGAAAAAGATGTGAGCCAGGACTGTTTTTGGTGCTGTGAGAGTGAGGATGTTCTTTGAATCTCTGGTCACTATGTCCACAATTAATAGGTGTACAAAAATGAAGAAATATATAAATAAGAAGTTTCGGTACTTACGTATTATCGCAACCACATTTTCTGACGTGCTGGACTTTATTCTCTTTTACTCAAACAATGACAAGGAAGTGTAATCAGGAAGGGTAGACTGTAAAAAACTCTTCTGGGATGTTAGTGGTGGCTTTTTAAAATGAGTAAGGGTTCAAATTTGACGATTTGTGGCTAACGTGCTTGAAAGACATCAGGCATTGAATTCAGAGAGCGACTCCAGTGGCTGTCTGTATATACGTACGTTGGCCTGAAAGGAGTGTGGGCAGTCATAGCTTACGATGTTAGAAACACACACACACTTCCAACAAATTAGCTGCTTTTGAGCACACTAGCCAGAAATCCTAACATGTGCAAACCCTTACTAGTTTTACAAACCCACCACCAAGATCGTGTTTTAACAGTCTACCCTTCCCGATTACTTTTTTAAGAAGTTAGACTGGGTACTGCTTTGCTTTTCTTTCCTGATGCTTTCTGTTCTCAGGACAAAGGCTGAGAACATGGAACAGAATGCAGAACGCGTTTTAAGTGGAACGTTGGACTTTCTTAACTGACATCTTGAGATGCTGGCAGTAAATGGGGAAACCTATTTGTCAAACCTTATTTTTTCAGCCATTGAAGTGAAAAACCATTCTTAAAACAATAACACATTAAAGAAAACACATCTTTGAGGTTTTCTCATACTTTATTGGTCCCACTTGACACAAGGAGAAGCAACCAGCATCAGGGTGTAAATGTGGTTGCGATAATACATAAGTACCGAAGTTTCCTGTTCATTTGAGAGGAAATGCTTTGACTTGCAATCTGCCTTACAGTGGAAGCCTGAAATAGGATTTGGTAGCTGGTAGTTACTTTAGAGGCTTAACAAATTAATATTTAGTCCTCCCTCAGTCTAGGAAAAAAACTGTAGGATTTCATGTCTCTGATCTTGCTATTTCCTGAGGATATTTATCCTTATATTTAGGATTTCTGGAATATGAATTCCATTTTTTATTGTTCCTTTTGGCTCCCACACCTGACCATCAGCTTGCCTCAGGTCCTCTCCTCATTCAATGGGTCTACTGGGCTCATCCACCTTAGCTTCTCCTGTATTAACCATACCCCAACCCAGAGTTAGTAAGGAGACTGGGGATCCTTGTGCATTATCAAACTGCCACCAGGAGTACTTTAGTTATGCCCTAATGTCTCCACCCCGCATCCCCACTCATAACATCCTTGGAATGAACATGGAATGGGGTGTTACAGTATATCATCCCCCTCCATGGTGACTCAGTCATTGCTCCTGTCTCCCATAGACAATGCCTCCCTGCATGTCCCCAGCTTTTGTTAGGAAATGAACACCAGTGATGGGCATGCCTATCCTCCCACGTCAGTACCTTACATGCCTGAGCAGCTAATTAAAACAGAATTGCCTGGGCCACTGTTGAGGTTTTATCCTTCTATCCCATGACCATTGTGTTGGCTTGGAATATGAATTCCTTGCAGCTGGATCTTGTTGAGAGTATGAAATACACTATACTGGCATTTTCTGCCGGATCCGAACCACTTCACTGAAAAGAATTAAAATTATTTTTTTTTTCACAGCAATAACATCACACTTAGTTGCAAAACACTTCTGTATCTTCATATGTCATCATGACAATATGCCCCACCCTGATTATTTGCTCTACTCAGCGCATTGGCCCATGTGAGAAGCATATTGGGTCAGATTATCTTCTTGAAGGCACCAGTTTAGACTTTTTACCATGTGTATATTCGGCAAAGGAATTTCAGGAATGCCTTAAATTAAAATGAAAATGCGATTATATGTAATAACTTGCACTAGAAAGTTGAGAAAAGTTGTTAACATTTCATTTAATATTGAAAATAATACTGTTCATACCCTCAAATTTCCATGAGAATTAAGCCCCTAACTTGTCAAAGATCTTAAGAGAGATGGAGGTCCTGTCTTGTTCTAAGTCCAGTTATTTTCAGAAATACTCTGGACACTGAGTAGGTTAAACTACAGAATTACTCTGCCTATTATCTACTGTAATTTACAGCAGGGTATGTTATATGGTTTGTAGAGCAGGAGTGTGAACATATGGTCCACAGAAGCCAAAAATGCAGCCAAAAAAGTAAAATGTAGTAAAATATAAAACATAAACCTTCTATTTCAGTTTACTGCAGTCTAGTTCTACAGCTGCGACCTCACAAGCTACAGTTTGTAACAAACTGAAACTAGAACCATCTCTGTCAGTTTTGCAGGTGATGTTTTTTGTCTAACATTTTATTTTCCCTGCCATCCTTATTAACAATGCAGTTTTTTATAACTTGTGTCATAGATTCTACCTAGCTTTATGTCTGAGTTTTGTGAATCAGGGTAGATGTTCTGATGATTCTGCAAAGAGTCTGTGGACCTGTTGAGTTATAAAACAGCCTTAGACCATGCAGCATTCCAGACCAGCATACTTCAAAATTCAAAGAATTTTATTTCACTTTGTACTCCTTCTCCTCCATGTATATCCTCACAGATTGAGCTGTTTTCTATGACCAAATACACAGTCGGCTGTACTATATATCGGTTATGGTTAGTTTCAATACCTTACCATCAAGTTTTAGACAGGAATAGCATTTCTGATGTTTAATGCTTTAGCCTGCAAAGTCCTCTTTCCTTAAATTATTGGTGCCACTAGCATGTCTGTCATATAGTGTGGTGTGGTTTTCTGTGTACTAGGCAGATTCAAAGATCATGAGTTATGAGCAGGATACAGAAAAGTGGGTGAAGGGTAAATATACCTCCAAAAATAGGAACATCATGAACAAAGGTAAATCAGGCCTGAAAATGAGAACTTTCCTCCAAAATAGGCACGGTTGAGAGGTCAGTGCGTATGAGGCAGAAACTGAATCCTAGAGTCAAACTAACGTTAAGTTGGGCTGAATGGCATGCAGTTGTCAGTGGCTATATTAGCCCATCCCCTCAAGTAAATGGAAAAACTGCCTTAGCCAGTAACTATTTTATTGAGTCACTTAACTGTTTTTTTTCATTAGATTTTGCATGGTGTTGTTGATTAATAAAAAAGAAATACTGATTTCTTATTAGGCACAGTGTTTTACAAAGTGCAGTAACTGGGACCGTAAAACTAGTGTAGGTTAATGGGTTTCAGACTTGAAATGCAGCCCTTATAGTATTTAAGGATGCTACATTAATATTAAAGAAAGCAGAAGGTACATTTTACCTACAGTAAATTTGAAGGCTCTTCTTTCCCTCAGAAAGACCACAACTAAGCTGGGTTTTCATACTGCATGTCTTCTCTGTGGCTCTGGATGCATTTAGCTCTTTCGTTGGTGTACCAAATCTTTTTTGTTTCATACATTCATAGCATAATGCCTACAAACTTCAATTTTCTAAAGACCTGCATTAAAAATGACACTGTCATTTTGTTTTTGAACATGATGTAGGCAGGCAGAAGTAAAATATTTGTTCTTCTGGGGATGGGGCATTCATCACTTTGCTAATATTAATATCACATATATAAGCAGTAAAACTATTAATTTTTATTACCTTAGTCGTCTAGCATAGAGAAGTCACATTGATGTTGCTGCACATTGGTTATACACATTAAACTGGCTTTTCATTTTGGGCTTTGTGTTCTTCTGCATGTGGTGGAATAATTTTGCACAAATACATGGCAGAACTGTTTGTGATTTCTTACTTATCAGACTATCTTGGATAAGTTGATGGGTCTTAGTTTTTGTCACGCAATCTTTTTATGCTAGAGATCAACCTGTCACCAGTTAGGGAGTAATTCAATTTTTAAAAACTGAGAGAGTTTTTGTTCCTACAATATCACATTTTATTTTTGTCATAACTTCATTTAAACTCTGCATAGTCTCTGCAAGGCCAATAGCTTATGCAGAAATGGAACATAGGTTGTATGATGAATTCCATTTCTCTTTGTAATGTATTGCAAATTCTGCAGTTGTGAAATGAGATGCATTATCAACAACAAGTATTTCTGGAATACCATTTATGCTAAAATTTTGTCTCAATTTATGGTGGCTGCTTATGAAACAGAATACTTTATTCCACATGCATCATCCATTTTAAATTAGCATCTATGTAGACTTAAACAGGAATGCTTTCCAAAATATGGGACAGCGTAGTTCATATGGAGGCTAGACAATGGCTTTTCAAGCCATTCCTGTGGATATGAAGGTACATTCATGGATGATTTATTATCTGCTTCACATTCAGTGCACAATCTTACCTCATTTTACACATCTAGATCCATGCCAGGCCAACATACGTATAATCAGGCAGAATCTTAAATTATACATATTCTAGGATGAACCTGATGCAACAGTTTCAGAAAGAGAATGTAGCTGCAAAGGGCTGTGACTTTAAATCTGCATAATACACAACCATGTGTGACACTTAAGGTTAGTATTTTAAAACTGTGTGGCATAAGCATTGACTCTATTACAAGTCAATCTTTTAAAGCACATTCATTAACTTGTGACAACATTTCATATTTGGTAGTCTACTATTTACTTTGTTCACTATGTAGTGGTCCACTACTCAAAATACCTAATAGCAATATTTGATGACGGGAATTAATTCAGGATTATTATGACAGTTTCCTGCTCTGTAACCAATTTTACATTTTGGTGCTACCTGTTGCACTGCCCAACACCTTATTTTTGGTGAACCCATCTGTGGAACAGGTTTCTGTTTATCAACAAATTAAGATGCAGATTGTGATGTGTGTATACAGTAACAGCAGAACCATATAAATATTTATAAAATCTTCATTTTAAAATGTATTGATGATCCTTCCTTGTCTAGTTGGGACTATTTTCACTCAGTAGGCATCATCATGTGAGAAATAAATCTGCAAAGTTTGTCATTATCATAAGCCATTCTGTCTGAAAGTAGAACTCCTGTACCATAAGTGATACCATAAGGGGAGGCATTAAATATGAACATCATCTCCCTACCACTTCAGTAATGAACAAGGTTATCTGAAGATTCTAGAAATTGTTACTTTAGAATGCAACTCTCTTTTATTTTCCTGTGTCCATAGTATTTTTATATTACTGATGCTGTTGATGATGCAAAGATTTTTGTAAGACTGCAAATTTTGGAAAGAAACTGTTACAATAATTTAGGAATCTGAAACATCCTTTCAATTCTGCATCCTTTATAGGAGATGAAGCCTCAACAATATCTTTTGCTTTAGTTTCTACACGATGTAAACCACTGTGCATCAATTTTAACTCCTAAGTACTGTGCTTCTGTTTAGCACTTCCTCTAAGTTCTGTAGATTTTCATATGGCATGTAAGTACAGTATCATGCAGATAAATGGCAAGACTCAATTTACATCAAAATGTCAATGCTCCTCTAAAAATGTCAATGCTCCTCTAAAATACGGCAGGTAGAGATGACATTCTAAAATGTGGAATGATGTATAAATGACTGTATTTAAACATTCCTTTATGCATATTCATAGTCAGGTGTTTTCAGACTGCTCATCTAAAACCCTTTCTTAATAAGCATGGCCCATATTTAATTTTCATACTTTCTGACCACCTCACCTACAATGCGAATAGGTGTTCCACTAGCGGTAAGGGGTATTATTTCAAACAAGTCACTTTGTTAATAGTGAATGCATAATATCCACACAGCTTTCCTTCAAATTTTGGTACAGCTGCTGATGAAGGAGCTCATTTTGATTATTTCACAAAAGTTATGTTTTTTATGTCAACTGTCTATTTATTTTTCTAAATAAAAATGAAACAACAACGAAAAATACACTGAAACTTTTAATAGCAACTTTTTTATAAGCTCATTTGTCTCAAAAGAGACTTCAACAGATTGAAGTATACAAACAACACACAATCAAACAGCAGCACTTTGACAGCAACCCAGTGGTGTAAAACAAATAACGTATATACAAAAAACATTCACCACCACTCAGTGAGAGAACAGATCACCTTTAATCAAAATAAAAAAGTGTAAAAAGTTACAGATGTAAGCGCTTTCGCAACACAATGTTGCTTCTTCAGACCATTCAAAACACATACAAAACCACGGTCTTATATAGTTAAGAAACTTATCTGAACATCTAATGAAAGTTACAAAGCAATTAACATTGATTATGAACAATTCTGCATATCGAGTTATCTCAGCATAGATTTTAACCAATCATTAAACACTATAAGGTCTTAGCCTGTCAAATTAATAGAAAAAACATTCTGCCCTATCTCAACGCAAGAAAAATTGTATTACAGTTGGTTGAAATACCTCACTGGTTGCCTTACATTGGAAGAACACTCAACCAGTAGGAAATGGTTCAAAGAATAAGACTGTAAACTCAACGTAAAACTACTCTGTCGAGATAAACCCAATGACATATAAATGTATGTGTTTCATATCATTCAGCAACATCACATTGCTAAGCTAAAAAACAACTCATTAAAAATAAAAAAACACTTGAATGACTAGATAAGACAGCCTTCTGGGTTATCAATTCTTTAGTAATAATCATAGATCAACAACTCTGGGGTCCTATATAGAAACATTAAAAAAATTGCATTTAGCTCACAGTCAACAACATTGCACTTCCCTAACAGGGCCAGTGTAAATACTAACTACCAATCAGAATTAAGAACTCCTGATAGTGGCCAATCCATTGCAGCCTCGGGGATTGGTTACAACCTGCTGCCTCATTCTCCTATTCATTAAAAGCAACACTCCACAATCCACCAAAGAAAAGAGAATGAGCAGATAGAGAGTAAGCTTACAAACGCCCTCTCAAAGAACATAATCTCAGTATCATGAACTGAAATAGTATTGACATAATTTGTCAACTCTATTCTAAAAGTACCAATTTGTTGGACTTGGTTACTTCTAAACCTAAAACAATGTATGAATCAAGACTTCTAAGCCGCAAACCTGTGAAATCAAAATATCCATAACATCATATTAAACAATATAAAAAAAATAATTCACATTAGATATAACCAGTTCTATGTAAAATACTTAAGGAACAGAGATCATGTTGCCTCAATTCATAGCTGCACATTACTGGGAGGTAAAACAGATACAACAAATCACAACTGAAAATTCCTGATACCAACCAATGAAATGCTAGGTTGGCATAATAACTGATAAAAGGTAAAATGAGCCAAAAAAGTTTATAACCAGGAAAAGTGTGATGAGAACTCCACCAGGCACAAATAAATCGAAGCTCCAAGGTAAAATTGCTTTTAATAAGCACTTTGAACCACTCCACAACAAAGACTGGATCAAATAAAGACAAGCAAAACAAAATAACGTATCCACATACACGTTTTCGTCGCCAACTTCATCAGTTATACATCCATTTTAAAACTGAAATGCTTTTATATGCTGTTTGAATTTAGTCATAGGTCTACTACAGGGGGAGGGGGGGGAGATCTTACCAGACGACACGTCAAGGTTGGAACTAGAAGTTGGTATTTCTAACAACTTGAATACCTGGACTTTCAATGGGTTCAACATATACAATTATTCTAGTGTCAGCATCAACAAGAGTTGGTTTGATCTTTTTTCCAAAGGCTTCACCTTTGTTCCCACACAAAAAACGGACATTTTCAAATTATTGATAGACATCAAGTTGTTTATCCGGAAAAAGAATTTAGAACTTTTCTTCAAGGACAACAAGTCTGATTTTCAAGAACAGGGGTTGAAGCGGAAAAGTACATTCAACCCTCCCACTCACCCTCAACTTAGGAACTTTGAATTAAAAGTTGAACATGAAATAAGAAATCATTTGACAACAAGAACTTTTCATTCAAATTTAACCCAGGAAGAAAAAACACTTTGAGAGTCATTAGTGAAAATCACAATCTGAGGGTAATGAAACCTGACAAAGGAGGAGGGTTGTGGTCATGGAAACAATACAATATGAAGGGAAAATGTTGGACTTACTAAATGATTCAGACAAATACACTAGGGTATCCATCAACGAAGTGAATTTAGCATACAGAAGGATTCACTGTTTACTATATGACATGTTAATGCAAGGTTCCATAGATCAAAACACTTACAAATTTTTGGTTGTGGACAAACCAAAATTCCCTGCATTCGGATACCCAAAGTCCACAAAAATGCCTGTGACCACCCTAAGACCAATTGTGTCAGCGGAAGGATCAATTACAGCTCCCTAGCCAAGTTTGTTGATCACAAGATCAAACATGTACTCGAGGGATGTGAAAATGTTCTAAAAGACTCTTGGGATTTACTGAGAAGAATTAAACCCTCAATATACAGTGAAAACACCTGCTTTGGAACCATGGACGTGATTGATTTGTTTGGTTGTATCCCCATGATTTAGGCCTTTCTTGGTTTGAAGAAAACTTAATTGAAAGTAAAAACTGACACAGACTGATTTCGTTAACACTTTAACATTCATGGAAATTGTATTAAAAACAATTTCATCTACTTCAAGGAGTACTTCAAACAAGAAAAGGTTGCGATGGGTGCACACTGTGCACCCACATATGCCAATATTATAATGGCCTTTTGGGAAGAAACTTTTCTTCTCAATTCTCCTTTGATGAACGAATGCTCCCTTTATACTAGGTATCTAGATGATTTGTGTTTTTTGGAGTGGTAGTGAAGAAAATTTCAACAACCTTTTGACCTTCGTCAACAACACCTCCACATTTTTGAAATTTACTAGTAACTTTGACAAACAGACATTAAAATATCTTGATGTTCACATAGAGAAAAAGAGGGGAACCTGTCATCAAGAATTTTCAGGAAAGAAACCTTCTCCAACTCTTATTTGCACTACACCAGTTGCCATCCCCCACCAGAAAAGGGGTGTTGAAAGGGCAATTGGTTAGTTGTAGCAGAATGACCTCTGATAACAAAGTTTTCTTGAAGAAACTGAACTGTTAAAGAATCTTTTACCCAGAGAGGGTACCCTCTAGAGATGTTCAACAAGGTGTTGGAGGAAGTCAATACAAAAGAGCAGACACTTTTGCCCTATTTTAGGGAAGGAAGAAATACTGACCCACAATTTAGGTTCAGCGGGCAATTTAAGCTGAAAAGGGGACAGGATTAATAACTACCTTTAGCGAACAATCAGCTTTTGTCAGGAACATATTTTCTAGAGAATGGGATAGCTTTTCAAAATTTTCAGATCTTGAATCTATCTTTGATAAAGAACTAACCCATGTATATCGTAGAGGGAAAAGTATCAAGAATTACCTTGAAGCAGGGATGAAAAACAAGTGTTATAACCAAGAAAAATCCAAGAAAGGATTACAAAAGTGTGGGAGATGTAATTATTGTACCTACCTGATCTGTGGGGAAAGTATGGTTTTAGAAGCAAGGAAAATAACCATACATTTAAATTCATTTGCTAACTGTGACACCAAAGGCATCATATATTTAGCTGTTTGCAAAAATGTCCCTCTTTCTACGTTGGAAAGAGCGAGAGAAAGCTCAGACAGAGAATATACGAGCACTTATATGATGTCAGGGTGACGAAAGAAAAAGTGCATTGAGTAAACATTCAATAAAATGCAACACCACAGGTTACTCATTTTTGTATTGGAAGTGGTTCCCACTAATCCAAGAGGTGGAATGTGGGAGACACTCATTGAGTATAAAGAATTGTATTGGCAGCTCTTTTGGATGCAAACCGTAATTTTGGGCTCAATGATATGGTATCATTGGCCAGTTTTGAAGATGAGAGCTGCCAAGCTTTAACTCAAAGAAGTTTTTCAGTTTTGGTTTTATTGTTATGATATTTTATACAGATTGCAAAAAAACAAGTGTTTCTTTGGATTCTCAAGGTCTCAGTGTATGGCTTCGCAATTCATTCAATGGCCACAAGATGGTGCTTTGTTGTAATTTCAGATCCAAAAGCCCAAATCAAGCACAACACAGAAACATTTTAAAAGTTTTATTTAAATGTATTTAAATGTATTAAAGGTTTTAAATTCTTAGACAAATTATAATAAAAGGGTATAAGTTGAGATTATATGTTTTAGAGAATTGGACTTATTTATTTAGTTTTACATAGTTTTTATGAATTAATCATTCAATTAAATGAACCTTAATTGAATGTGTTAAAGGATTGGACAACAGACCTATGACTAAATTCAAACAGCATATAAAAGCATTTCAGTTTTAAAATGGATGTATAACTGATGAAGTTGGCGACGAAAACGTGTATGTGGATACGTTATTTTGTTTTGCTTGTCTTTATTTGATCCAGTCTTTGTTGTGGAGTGGTTCAAAGTGCTTATTAAAAGCAATTTTACCTTGGAGCTTCGATTTATTTGTGCCTGGTGGAGTTCTCATCACACTTTTCTAGGTTGGCATAATGATTAAGGTGTTCACCTTACAGACACAAGGTGCAGGGTTTGATTCTTGCATGAGGTAACTGGCTAGGCTTAAAATGGCCCCCAAAGGCAGTTAGCCTAGTGCGAACCTATGAACAATTGGTCAAAACTTTGCTATTCTGTGCTGCTATTGGTTAGTGAGTACACCAAGCTTCCTATCAGCATAAGGTCATTGCAACCAATAAAAACATTGCCTACATAGAATCAGCCTATCAAAAGACTTACACACTGTGCAATGTAACAAAGCAGCTACGCAGCAAGTACATAGCTGATCTTCCTAAGAATAGTAAAATTTAAGCACATAGAAATGTGTGAACCTAAGGCATCAAAAGTGAAACATCTATGGGGACAACACAATCACCCATCAACAACAGTAGCAACATAAAAAACAAGAATTGAAACAATTTCCCGGACCAGTTGGGTACTGCCCAAGGAACTGATAAATCACAGCACTATTTGTGTTAAGAAAATTAAAAATCACTAGTCTAGATGAGTAACGCAGCTGAACAGGGCCTCTCACCAGATAAAAAATCAAATTTACAGAAACCCATAGCTACTGCGTACAATATAGGAGCTATCCTTAAAATGTAAAATAAAAATAACCAGGCACTATAACAGGCTACAATTGCAGGGGTCACACATCTCAATAATGGTACCAACCACCAAACACTCAATATCTCTAGACATAAGGAAAGGTTACCAAGGATGAATAAACTTAGTAAGCTCAGCATAACTCCCCACTTAAAATGGATTAGATCTACTGTAAATGCTTCCATCAGCCCCTTGTAAAAAACTGCAGAAACTGCCTAAAGCAGTAACAATAATCATCACTCTCTCACTGAGTGGTGGTGGATGTTTTTTTGTAACAACTCACACTATTTAAAGATTAAAAAAAAAAATCACATGACAGGTCATATGATGCATCATATGACTAACGTCAACTGCTTTTCTCTGAAATATACTTTAAAATTCTTATAGTCACTGATACCAGGATAATGGCAAGCATCTAAAACCAGGGGCGGCCCGTGCTATCGGACTGCCGGACTGCAGCCCCCTTAAAATAAAAAATAGAAAGAAAACCTTTTTTTTAAATTTCACGCATGCGCAGTAGTCCCGACTGCTGTCGGTCTATGCGCATGCTCCAGGCAGTCCCCATAGGGGGACACAAGGAGACGTCTGTGCACTTTTAAAGTGCACAGACTCGCTGGGATTATGTGTTGGGTCCGGACTGCTCGTCAGGAAGGAGCTTTGCTTGGGATCTCGCAGGTCTTTGGAGTATTTGCACAGGCAGGATATATTATGGAGAACAGACAGGTAAGTGTATGGTGCTTTTTTACTTTTACAATGAATTGAAGTTGGTGTGTATGGTGCTTTTTAGTTTATACTGGATTGATTTGGTGTGTGTGTATGGTGCTTTGTAGTTTTACAATGTCTATACTGGATAGATATGTGTGTGCTTTTTAGTGTATACTGTATAGATATGTGTGTGCTTTTTAGTTTATACTGGATAGATATGTGTGTGCTTTTTAGTTTATACTGGATTGGTGTGTGTGTGTGTGTGTGTGTGTGTAAATGCCCCAGGTGCTCATGGTGGTGTGGTAGGGAATACCTTAGGCTTGAACCCTGTACCCTGTATGCAGGTGTTAAAGACTTGAGTTCCCTACCCACCACCATTTGTAAAAAAATTGCAGATTTTTGCCTCATATTTGATCTGATCTGTTCCTCATAATATCTGTGGTTTGTAAATATTGCAATGCTTGATATTTGATGGTGTAGTAGTAGCATTGTTGCCTCACAGCTGCAGGTTCTCAGGTTTGATTCTTGGCTGGGGTTCCTTCTTTGTGGGGTCTGTTATATTCTCCCTGTGTTTGTATGGGTTTGTCTTTATTTGATGGTGCACGGGTAGCATTGTTGCCTCACAGCTGCAGGTTCTCAGGTTTGATTCTTGGCTGGGGTTCCTTCTTTGTGGGGTCCGTATCTTCTCCCTGTGTTTGTGTGGGTTTGCTTTTGTGTCCTCCCATGTTACAAAGACATGTCTGCATTATTTCTTCCTGGGCCTCTGCTGAAAATTGTTTTTTTGTTCCAAGTCAGACTGTCCTGATTAACAAATGTTAAATAAAATTGACAGGCATTTGAATTTCAGACTTCAGGTTTCTGAATGTTTAATTCCTTGCATATGTGATGGTGCAGTGGTAGTATTGTTGCCTCACAGCTATAGGTTTTCTGGTTTAATTCTTGGTTGGGGTGGCTTGTGTGTGGAGTCTGCATCTCCTCCCTGTGTTTGTGTGGATTTGCTCTGGTACCCTGCCATTTTACAAAGACGTGTCTGCAGTATTAATCCCTGCATCTCTGCTGAAAATTGTTTTTGTTTTGTCCGCAGTAAAATTGACAGGCATTTGAATTTCAGACTTCAGGTTTCTGAATGTTTAATTCCTTGCATATTTGATGGTGCAGTGGTAGTATTGTTGCCTCACAGCTATAGGTTTTCTGGTTTGATTCTTGGTTGGGGTGGCTTCTGTGTGGAGTCTGCATCTTCTCCCTGTGTTTGTGTGGATTTGCTCTGGTGCCCTGCCATTTTACAAAGACGTGTCTGAAGTATTAATCCCTGCGTCTCTGCTGAAAATTGTTTTTGTTCTGTCTGCAGTAAAATTGGCAGGCATTTGAATTTCAGACTTCAGGTTTCTGAATGTTTAATTCCTTGCATATTTGATGGTGCAGTGGTACTATTGTTGCCTCACAGCTATAGGTTTTCTGGTTTGATTCTTGGTTGGGGTGGCTTCTGTGTGGAGTCTGCATCTCCTCCCTGTGTTTGTGTGGATTTGCTCTGGTGCCCTGCCATTTTACAAAGACGTGTCTGCAGTATTAATCCCTGTGTATCTGCTGAAAATTGTTTTTGTTCTGTCTGCAGTAAAATTGACCGGCATTTGAATTTCAAACTTCATGTTCTTCAGAATACATAGTAGCACAACCTTTTTTTGTAGCAATTTTCTAAGTTTATAAGATGAATATTTTAAATTTGTCCCTATTTTTGGGACTGTATTCCCCCATTATTGGCTTCTTCCAGGTTTTTGTGCCAAGGTTGACAGCTATGGCAAGAACTGAATTCACTGAATATGTTTGAGGGCTGTATTCCTTCATTACTGGGTTTGTCCAGGTGTTTTGTACTAAGAGGTTGACAGCTATGGTGAGAACTGAATTCACTAAATGATAGCCATTTAAGTTTCAGTCTTCCTCTCTTTTACAAAGCAGCTGATGTGGCGTAGTGGTATGTTACTCTGACTGTTTTTTGCTCAGGGACCTTGGCAGTAAAATGTATGGTGGCAACACAACATTTTATTCTAGCAACTTTCCAAGATTATACAAGCAATGTTTAATGTGTCGCTGGTTTTGGGCTTTTGACCGCCCCCCAATACATCTTGGCTTTTTCCAGTTTCCTTGAGCGACTCAGTTGAGATGCAGTTGAGTATTGAGTAGATTTTACAAGGAGCTGAGAGCTGCAGGGGAATAGAAGTTTAGTGCTACTGCTTTGCCTAGTTAATACTATAGCACAACAAGTTGTGTATTTGCTTTTGATGCAGAAGGCTGTGGGTTCTACTCCCACAAGCGGCGGATGCTGCCGTACTGAGAATGTTTTCCTTGGTGAAGATACTAACTATGAGTCTGTTATCAGTTTGCCATCCATTTCCTCTTGCAATATTATTACTAGCTTATCATTTTTTAATGTAATATAGGCAATTTATTCCTGAGGGGCAACAGACACTTTATTTTTCGATGAAACCATGAAATATAAAGGTGATTGCTAGCAGCAACCACTTCATTAGTTACAGATTTCTTTAATGTGGAATTATTTAGATGACTTACTTCAGAGATTGTGCATATTTACTGATAATGGACTGTAGAATTGTTCATATTTACTGATAATGGACTGTAGAATTGTGCATATTTACTGATAAAGGTGGACTGTAGAACTGTGCATATTTACTGATGATGGTGGACTGTAGAATTGTGCATATTTACTAATAATGGTGGACTGTGGAATTGTGCATATTTACTAATAATGGTGGACTGTAGAATTGTGTATATTTACTAATAATGGTGGACTGTGGCAGTCTGAGTAGACTTTTTTATGATAAATGTTCTCAACTGGGCAGTTTTGCCATTATGGGTGCATATGGTTTGTTTCATTGCTTACTGGAAAAATGTTCAAAACAAATTTAAAACACCCTCTAACAAGTGTACTGTATTGTACAAGGAATATAATTTTAGTACAATGAGGAAGGTGTATCAAAGAGCACATGTATGTTTCATATGCAAGGGGCCTATGATTTGAAAACAGCCCAAAATTAATCTTTATCTGCCACTGGCAAAATGTATTTTCTTTGAATGTGGGTTTCAATGCTGTTTCAATTAATGTGAGTTTCAAGGGCAGAGAAGTATTAATGCTAAGTTTTCATTGTGAGACTGCATTGCTTTGTTTAACAGATGACTTAGTGTTTGTGCTGTAAAATACAAAATAAAACTTTCAAATGAAGTCCAACTCATCATAGAAGTAAAGCAGTATGCACATTAGTGTTTATGGTAAATGGAGTGAAATAGCCAAGTAATGGTTCATTGGAATGGCTGCAGAGGCTCCATTCAACTATTATTTTGTCAGGGGGGAAGGGGAGCAAACTCAGACAGGCCCAGCTGAACTATACCTCCCAACTGTCCAGATTTTCAAAGAATGAATAGATTTTTGCTTCTTATTTTTGGTTTGTTCTTCATAAAATTTGTAGTTTTCTGGCAAATCATTTAGGAATTAAGTCACTAAATAATAAGTTTCAGACTTCATAACCTTCAGAAAAATGCATGTTAAAGTAAGAGCTGTTCTATCAACTGTCTCAATTTATACAAGAGCAATTTTAGTACTGTTTATATGTGCCCCAATATATTTGGCGTTGTTCAGATTTACTGCATTAACAGGTTGAGAGGTACATGCAAATAAATTGCTTTATAGAATTAGGCATGGCCAGACCTGTCAACTGTCCCCAATTTTGGCTCAAAATGTTGCTCTTCCCCTAATAATCCCTCCGCAAAATAGCAATTTTGGAAGAAAACATGGAGGGTTTACAATTAAGAAATAACTGTAATAATCAAAGTTATAGATTACTTAAAATGCATGTGGATTCTTTTATTTTGTCAGCTGCTCAAGGTAGCAGTACTAATATTAAAAGTGTCCCTTCTTTGACAGGTAGCAGCTGTATTGTGTGTCTATTTTATATTTTGCATCACATTTTTGGTCCATTTTCATAAAGTTGTATTTTTGGCAAGTTAGTGACAAATCACTAAAGACTGAAGTTAGAAAATGACAGACATTTGAGTTTCAGATTTTATACCCTTCAGAAAATTCATACTAATGCAAGACCTATTCTATTATCTTTCTAAGTTTATTAGAGCAATATTTAAAAATTGTCCTTATTTTTGGGCCTTTGTCCCACTTCTGTGTATGGCTTTGTCCAGATTTCTTGCTCTTGAGGTTGAGAGGTATGACAAATGTGTCAGGGCCATCACAGTCAGCCAGAGAGATTTCAAATTGTGACATGCTTGTTGCACCCCACTCCCCATGTAGTGACTCTGGATGTGTCCAAGCAAGGCAAGGAGTAGGTGTATCTACCTTGGATGGGGAGGACACACTGCATAAGTACTACAGTGGCTTTTCATCTGTCCTTGATTTTGCAGAATGGTCTGGTTTCTGTCATATTTTTGTACTGTTGATTTATGCTTATTACTCAGATTTATGCTTATTACTCAAAGTGCCTGTTGCTCTGTGTTTAAGTAGCAATGCTTTAATGACCGTAAGGTAAGCTTGTCTGAGATCGTAAGATGGAAGTAAGCTTTAATAAGCATACTGTTAAAGAATTGCCAACATTGAAAGCCTTTCTGTTGTTGCCATGCAGAGAATACTTGACTAGATAATGTATAAGCCTTGGGTATTAAAGGACAGGATTCCATTATTTTAAAAAGCTCATTACACTTGTTGGAGACTTCCAGTCATCTCTACAGACTTTACCCGTAAACTAAACAGAATACCAATCATGTGTGGTCCATAACCTGTACAGTAATCCTTTAAGCAATGTATCTTGAGCTTGTTTCTTGTTTGCTTTTCATTTTTTACTTTTATCATGTTTTCCCCATGAAACAAGTTATCAGGCAGCAGGTCTTTTTTGGATAAGAAACATTTTTACAAGTGGGGGCATCACATAGATTTCTACTTTCAGCATGTTACTTGGTACTTTAATAAAGCTGAATATATTATAATTAGAACTGCAGTGCAAGGAGAAGTGGTTTGAGTTGAGTGCTTCTGGTTTTTCTTATACGTGATTTTGACTGGCATTCCAGTAATGTATTTAAAAAGTAATTTATTTTTCATGCCTCACAACCTTTTGTTTCCATCTAGATATTAAGTAAGCTGTCATGCAGCCAATGCATTGAAATATTTGTATTCTTCTACACTTATTTTTGTCTTGATTGGACTTTCATAATGATGGTTTGCCACCCAGGGCAGCGTATTTAATTAAAGTTAGTTTTTTGTGGTTTTGTGCATAGCTCCTCCCCTTTCTGGTTGACCACACCCCTTGACCCCACCCATTCAGCTGTCTCCTGCAGCCCCCCTGTGATTTGAAGTCACCAGCCGCCACTGGCACTTGCCAATAATACTCACGCCAATCTAAATAATCTTCTGCTTCTAACTCACATGCATAATTCATCACATGACCAATAATGGTAAGCTTAAAACTTTTTTACTACTACAGAGATTGGCATGTCTGCATTAATATCATTGTTTGTTTCAATAATATACATATATTTTCATAAACTCTATGGTTTGTTTGTTTGCGTCTTTTCCCGGTTAGGGGTTGCCACAGTGGAACTCTGGTCTGCTAATGATTGGCAGTTGATTTTTATGTACCAGCTTGCCAGGCCTGATGTACAACCTTCAATGAAGGTATGCCTATTCACACATGTCCCCACGCAGAAGACGCTCTAGCTGAGAATCGAACCAGACACCATCTTACTGTGAGGCGACAACGCTACCGCAGCACCACCACCACCACAGGTGGTAAAGCTTTCTAATACTTCTACCAATGTAAAATGCATAACAGTATGTGCAGGTAACAAAAATATACCACATATTAAGAGTTACATGTAAAATACCCAGGCACATACATATATTTTTCTGTTCCCAAGAATAATGCTTTCAGCTTCATTAATAAACTTGCAGTAATTACAATCATAGCATTTACACATGCTTTTTTTCTTATTAGCACTAGTTGGTGATGTTAAATCCTTTAATCTGCTATGAAACAGATATCTACCTCTAAGTCTTACAAATTGAGATTCTTCTCTGATCTTACTTACAGTATCTGGGAAGCCACTAAAATCTTCCAATTATTTTTAACAGCTTTCCAAATACTCATTTCATCGACTGAAGGTTTAATCAACATAAAAAAAACTAAAATTTCTGACACCTTGGCTGTGATTTTTCTATTGCCCTTCAGTAGCCAGTTGACAGGGCATATATTTCATTGTTCTAAAGTTCTTAACTTCATTAAACATGTCATTTACTAATTTAGTTGGATAGCCTCTATTTTGAAATTTATAAGCCATAGCAGTTCCTTCTTTTTCAAAAAAGTCATCGTCAGTTAAGTGACTAATCTGCACAAACTACCTACAGTATAACTATATTTATTTTAAATATTTAGGATGTATACTGTCATACTTCAAATAAGCAATATTTTGAACTTTCTTTTGTAAAGTCTTTGATACTAACCTGCCATCCTTTTTATACACTGTCAAATCTAAATTATTTATGAAAAATCATTAAATTGATAGGTGAACTTTAAATAATTAGTAACATTATTTAAAATCCATAAAAGCATTAATTATGAAGGACTACCTCTCCACACTAAAAATACATCAATAAAGTGCCTGAAAAATACTATACATAATTCATAAAATCAGTTTTAAAAATTTTATCTTGCTCCCAGCATGACATAAAAATATTTGCATAACTCACTGCTATAGCTGTACCCATAGCTACAGCATTCAATTGTCTGTAATTTTTGTTTTTTACCAAAAGCAAAAAAAAAAATGTATATTAAAATAACATCCAATATTTCCATTAAAAGACATGTCCTATTACTATCAAAAAGATTTGTCAGTGTTAATTCATGTATCATATCCATGCCTTCATCATTAGGTATGACTGTATACAGTGACTTTACATCTATACTGACTAACAAATAGTATCTAGAATATCTAAACCAGTGGTACTTTTCATAAAGTCAAATTAATCTTTTACATAAGAACTACTTTTAACTTACATTTTACAAACATTTGTCAGAGACATAGATAAGATTTCTGTTTTGCTTCTACAGCATACCACTATTGACCTCAAAGGTAGGCTGCCCTTGTTGTATTTTAGGCAACCTATACATTTTACTGATTCTAGAAATTTTTACAGTAAAAAAGTCAACTAAACTTTGATCCATTAAGCCTTCAATATGCCATTCATATGTAAAATAATCAATGAATCTATAACTTTTGAGTATATCAGACCAAGTCACTCTCAAATAGAGTTTGTCATCTTACAGCATAAAATCCATTCTGTTAACATAATCATTCATACTCATAACCGAGTTCCTATCAGCAGACCGAAGATGCATGTTTTCAAATGCATCTTGGTCGAACTGACAAAACCAAAACTGCAAAATATCGAAGCGGCATGTAAGCTAATTCTTTCCCTGGGAAAGAATTTGCTTTGGTACTTTGCTGTTTTCGGCAATGTAGTGCGGTCTCAGAGTTGGTATATTTAAGTAGGGGGTGTGGGGGACTAAGCTCCCCACTAAATCTCATGTTTTAATGTGCTTACTTTTTTTTTTTGTTGGAACAGCAATTTTTTTCCCTTGGAAAAAAAATCGCTGTTCTGACAGTTTGGTTTTGTAAGCTTTCGCTTACATGGGGTCGATTAATCACCGTTCGCTTACCTAAGCATTTGGTGATCTAATATAGATCCTCATAATCATAACAACACTGCCTCTACTGACTTTAGTAATAAATAAATTCTTATCATTTTTCACAGTATTAATCACATTTCTTTCAAAAGCAAACAAATTTAAAGAAAACTTTCTTTTATTTTTCTGTCTTCATGTCATTCTAATGTCCTTTTCAGTCATTTAAAAAGGCTTTAAATTCAGGTTTTAAAGGATAATTATACTGACTAGTTTAAATTACCCTTATTCAATCAACTTGTTTCCAGCAAACTTTTGCATTTATATTCCACTACTGATGTGTCAGATCTTATTTTGCTATTTATAAATAACTTTTACATTATCAACAACCAGCTTTTCTTATATGTTCTCATGTATAGGTTTTCAATGCCATATCACATGGCTACAAAAATTAATTTTTTCTAAATTTCAGTTCTCTCACTAAAGTGACTCAAACTTCTTAAGCTTACATTTTAACATTAAATAACCTTTATTCAATCAATTTGTTTCCGGCAAACATAGGCTATTATATTTCACTATTAATAAATGACAGACCTTCTTTTGCTCTTAATAAATAACTTTTACATTACCAAATAACAGCTTTTCTTATATGCTCTTCTGTATAGGTTTTCAATGCCATATCACATGGCTACAAAAATGTATTTTTCTAAATTTAAATTCTCTCATTAAAGTGACTCAAAGTTCTTAAGCTTCCATTTTAGATTCATTCTTACCAGGAAATAGTTAACATTCTGCATAGTCACACTGTGTATATTGTACTGATGTTTATTCTGTGTTCATTGTGCTGTCTTTCTCAACAAGAATACTGCACATGCAATAAGTAGTAAACTTAATATCAACTATTTTACTACATACATTCTTAAACATTTCTTGTTCTAAGTTTTACAAGCTCTTGCCATGTGCCCAATTCTACAACATACATGATATTTTTTTCTAGCTTCAATTAACAGTCTGTAGTTATCTGATATTTCCTATTGCATCTGTAATATTCTCCAGCTTTGCTATCTTCATTAGTTTAAGTATATATCCTTTAGAGATCTTTCTGTAAAATTTTACATGGAAATGTGTGTTATCTGACGTGCAAATGTACATTTCTGTCTGCTGTTTCAATTGTAAAATCAATCTTTAAGACAGTTTCCAACATTAAATTAGTTTCTGATAATACACACTCATTATTTATTCCACAATCAAGTCTGTATCTCAACATTTACTGTGGCATATCTTTATAATTAAAATCCTGAAATCATTTTCTTAACCCAACCACATATTTAGTCAGGGGTTCAGTACAATTTCTTGTGTGAGAATCAGACTTTATCTCTGTACTATTTCACTAGCTTAGGCTGAAAATATGTATTTGTTTTTTTTTTTAATTTTTAATAACCTTACCAGCTGCACATAATTATTTTCATTGTAATTCTTGGGACCCAGCATAATCCATAGTCTCATATTACACTCTAGTCCTCCTTTGTCTGGATTTTCTCATCAAAGGCGGGCAGAACTTTTGCAGCTTTTATTTTTTTTCTTCCTCTTTCGAGTGGCTTCCAAATGCTGCATCCCTTATAATCCATTACAAATCAGGTTTATATCTTAGAGGTAGAATTAAACAATATTAATGGTTTAAAACTTTTTAATAAGTAATCCAAGCTCCACAGCAGACAGATGCAGCAAGATGAGCAAATCAGAAGGGAACAGAATTATAATAAAACTGCATAAACAGATTTTAATATATTAAGTACATCAGAAAGAGACAGCAAGCATAGTGGATGCTCTGTCTCTAGGTAAACAGTAAGCAGTTTTTAGGTAAATTAAGTAATAATTGCTTTCCCTGTATTCTTGAATACATTCAAATTGTCACTTGTCCAGCATTCTCAGCAAGTCAAGTAAAAACCTGAAAGGCTTATTTAGGTTGAAAAAAAGATATATCCACAGGGAAAATTGCATCATAAAAAAAAGAAAATTTAGGGAACAAAAATGTATCATAAAAGGAGAAGCACAGGTTACAGAGATATGCGAGTTGCTCCAGATGTGGAGCATCTGTTTGGCTCAGGAAGCTTTGGGGTGGCAGAGGATGTGGGGTTTGCAGGTGAATGGGAGAGGTGCATGGTACATTATGAAGGTTAGAGATGGTAGTACACTGAGTAGGTAGATCAGAAATGATAAAGTAGGACTTGAGAGGAGTGGGCAATAGAAGGCCAGCACAAAGGATTGTGTGGGAAAAGATGGAGGAGAACGGCAGAGGACAGGAGGGCACTGGCAAAGGTAAAGGGAGAACATGGGAAATGTGATCATGAAATGAATGCCAAAGAGAAAGAATCCAGAATAGAAGGGTAGATGCAGACAGCAGTGACATGTATTAATGGGGAAACAGATCTATCCATAACCAGGCTGGAGCAAAGTGGCAAGGAAGAATGCAACACCAGAAGGAAGAGTCACACACTTAAAAATAACAGTGGAGAGAAGTTGTAGGAAGATTACTAAAGGGATATAGAGGACATTAGATGCAGTGCAGGAATAGGAAAAATAAGAAGGGCCTGCAGTAGTGGAAGTGGCAGGGAAGTATTCCATTGACATGAAGCAAAAACTGTTGGAGATTTAGGCTGGGGTGAGGACAGAAAATAATTTTTGGTGACTGAAATGACTGGAGACACTATCACCAAAGAATCCAGGCAAGTGAGAAAGGAATGACCAGATTACAGTTAAACCAGTCTTGGAGCTTTGTCTTCTTAAAGAGTGGGAAAATGTGACCAAAGTAATCACCAAGGGGAGTCTGAGTGCAAGTTGTGATGCTTGTAAGCACTAATGACCTGAGACAGCAGACAATAAAGATGCTAGCAAGCAGGGCCAAGGAGGTGGCACTGAAGGGTTTGGAGACAGTCTTCTCAGAAATGTTACTAGTGCCAGCAGATAGTAAGTTTACATTAAGTTTATTTAGATTAGTCAATCAAGCACTATCACAAACATCATTTAAAACAATTAAAATAGTAACAAAAAAATCAATAAACAGCAAAATTTAAAATAGTCTCAATACAATAAAAGAGGGTTGTAGATAATTACAGCCAAGTACTGAGTGATAAAAGTAGAAAATAAACTTAACTAATATCATAAGTACATTGAAACAAGACAGGGTTACAGAGTATAATGACTGGTTGGGGCAGAAGACAAGAGGGAGAAAGCCTTAGCACTAGTAGGCGGATGGGGGGACTTGACAGAGAGACTATCTCTGTGCAAAGGATAGGCTCCATTTCTGCTCAGAAAGGACAACAGTGCTTATTACAGGATTGTAAAGGTACAAAACACCCTTAAAGTAAGATAGAAAAATAAGGGGGTATGACAGAAGTGAAAGAGGTGGGTAGATATTCAGGCAGTATATGGATGGTGAAAAGAGATAAGGAACACAATAGAAGAACAAACAGGTGTGACTCATGGTATGGCTAGTATTATACTGTAATACAAGCGGAAGATATAGAGTCTATAAACAATGTTGCAGCAGGGGTACATTGCTTTGCTGGTATGCTAGAGACAACAGTGGATGGACACAGAAGACATGAAGATGTCGTAGTATAGATTCTTCAGTAATAACAGAAAAGGGAAAATGAAACTGAAGAAGCAATTTACATAAAGAGGTCAGCAAGTATGTGGACAGTGAGGAACTTAGTCATAAAATCAAGAATGGGGCAGGGGAATGTGCAAAATCAAACCTAGATCAAGTGTCCTGGCAATTGAATTAGAGGAAACAGACATACCCGGTGAATTGATACTGTGCACTGTTACCTGCCACAATAAGGAAGTAGGATGAGAGACAGGAGGAGAAAGTCAAGGAGTGGGGTAGAAGGAAGAGGGTAATTCTGATGGTGATCTGAATCTATCATGAGCAGACTGGGACAGTCCAAGTTCCAGGGCAGAGGGGGAACAAGAGTTAATTGAGGTCTTCAAACATTAGGGGTCCACCTAAATAGTGCAGGCCTATACCAGAAAGAGTAGAATTTGGAACATGGTGTAGTGGGGTGTGGCTGTTCAGTTTAAGGCACTAATTAGTCAACTGTGATTATGTCACTGAGGACTAAAAATGAGAAGAAATAGTAAGAGCACAAATACAAAGATGATGATGTGGGACTAAGAGAGTGGACTATGCTTTACTGTGGAAAAGGTCAAAGATGAGTTAGGAAACTGAGGAAACTGAAGGAGTAAACAAACTATGAGAATGAGTAAGGGATAAAGTGTTCAGGGATGAAGATAAAGGACAGAGGAAGAGGCATTACAACAAAAAGGAGAGAAGGGAAGGGAAGAGAAGAGAAGAGAAGAGAAGAGAAGAGAAGAGAAGAGAAGAGAAGAGAAGAGAAGAGAAGAAGAGAAGAGAAGAGAAGAGAAGAGAAGAGAAGAGAAGAGAAGAGAAGAGAAGAGAAGAGAAGAGAAGAAGGCTGATGTTGCTACATAGATATGTCAGGCCATTAGGACAGCACCATAAGTAGAGTAAAGCAAAGGGGGCAGCTACCCCAGCAGCAAATTGTCAGGGGGAAATGACTGTAATTGCTGAAAAGCTGCCAATAAGGCACAGCAAAGTGCAAGGATTTATTCCAGATATCTTAGATGCTGAAATGAATATATTTAGCTGTTGCTTGTGTAAGCAAGCTCATTGTTACAGTTCAGAACTTTTGTATGTAGCACACCTCTCTGCCTTGCTACCTGTTTACTGGTTTATTAGTCGTATTTATTGGTGGCTTTGTTTATTTAACAATTCATAATTCTGGAAGACCACTTTTGTTTTATTCTTTTTTGGGGTCTTCAACTTTGGGTTGAGGGAGGATATCAATCTTGGACCTCTGCCCAGGACACTAAATGTTCTAGCTATAGCTCTGGGATAGAGCATACAACAGGTAGAAAGGAAGAGGTGGAGAAGAAACAGTACAAAGAGACTAGCAGAAAGGCAGCAAAGATGGTGAGGGCAACTGGAAAAAAAAACAATGAAAGGGAATTAGCAGAAGGACTTAAGAAGGTAAATAAGTTTTTTAAGTACATAGAAAGGAGGAAAGGAGCAAAATAACTAACAAAGGGATGAATCCAAGCACAGAAGACTTGGAATAAAGAAGAAATGACAAATGAATAATTTGCTTCAAACTTAACAAATGCATGCAAGGTAAGGATTGCATGCTGGGATGAAGACAGGCAGAGAAGGCAAAACAGTGCACAGATATCATGAAAGAAGAAAGGAAGAGGGAAGCTGACCGTTTTTAGGGTAGATAAAGTTAAAGGATCATATGAGCTACTGCCCTAAATTTTCTGAAATACTTCTAGTAGGTCAGCTAACCACTTTACAGAGATTTTTAATAGTGAACTGGAAGACAACATTTATGTACCATTGTGAGGGATCAGAAAAAATCCAGGTAATTACAGTTCTGTTAGCTTAAAGGCAGTAGTGGGAAAGTTGGGAAAAATAGTGAATGGAAAGCAAATAGTATTTCTAGAGAACAACACTTTCCAAAACAGCAAACAACATAAGTTCATGTAAGAACTGTCAGTCAAACTTAGTATTTACAGATGGGTTACAGGTGAACTTGACAGAGGAATACCAGTAGACACAGTCTATCTCACCTTCAACAAGGCCTTTGACTCAGTCCAACACAAGAGGCTAATAAAAAACAGGAATAGGATGGAGTAATACCAAGGCTGAGCAACAGGATTGCTACATGTCTGGCATGAAGGAAACAAGGGGCTGTGATTAAATGGGCAATGCTGGGAATTAAGAAAGTGACTACTGCAATACTGCAGGGTTCTATACTGGGTCAGCTTCTCTTCACTTTTTTTCAGCACATTTGAAAGTACAAAGAACAAAGTTAGATGCAGTAAGAGGGAGTGAGGGAAGAGGTTATGGAAGAATTTTGGAAGACTGACAAAGTAGGCTAAAAATTGGCCGCTGAGATTTAGTGCAAGTAAATATAAAGTATTGCACTTGTGTTATAAAAACCATAGTGTGATGTATCAACTGGTTGAATGGAGCTTAAGGCAAAACTTCAGGAAGAGGATCTGGATGTGTTGATCACACCTGGACTGGCCTACCAGCAACACAGTGAGAAGCTAGTGTCAGCAGCAAACAGAATGATGTGGCGTATTCTCAGAAGGATAGACTTCATAAGCAAAGGGATAATACTTCCATTTTACATGGACCTGTAGAGATCAAATATTCAATACTCCATATAACTGTGGAAGCCATGGATGGGAAGGAACTTCAAGTTGCTGGAAATAATTTAGAGCAAAGTCAACAGAAATGTCTATAAAATAGCGGAGATGGGATTTGACCAGAGATTAGAAGAACTACAGGTCTTCTCACTTGAGACCAGAAGAGAGAGGGGAGACAATGATATTGGGACACACAATTATGCTAGGAACATATTAAGGGATTATCCTGAACAGCAAAGACATAGAATGAAAGAGGGGACAAAGTCATTAGATTTTAGTGACTGATGTAGTGACTGGCTAATCACTGAATCTTGGAAAGGATGTCTTCACAATAAGAGCTGTATATCCATGGAATGGACTACCAGAATGGGCAGTGGAGAAGAAATCCATAGAGGCATCCATGATAGTATGGGGTAGATGGATAAAGGGTATTGGGTAGGTAAGGATGAAGGGAAGATAGAATGTTAAATATACTTAAAGAACAGACTAGATGGATTTCTTATTGTCTCTTTCCACCATCAAAAAACCACAGTGTAATATAATCTGTGAACTTTTATTTTGAAACATTAGTACCATCTAGTAGTGTAGATGAATCCACAACATATGAAATCCCTCCCTCCCCAGGTCTGGCACTCACAGTCTTTAGGGAGAGACTAGTAGCTGTGACAGAAGTAGATGACCCGTCTACTGTGGCTAATCTATCTGGTTGTCAACAAAATATCTGACCCTTCATTAAGTGATGGGGATTAGCTTAGCTCTGTAAATCATAGACACCCCCAACTCATCAAAAAGGTTATTATGGTTGGTATAAGGAGTGATTCTGGAAAATGGTTTGCATATTACTACTTAATTTCAAATTCTGAGAATAGTACAGAGATAAATTATCCTTAGGCATATACTCACCCTAAAAGAACATTTATTACTTTTTAAATCAAATTTCAGCTTGTTATTACAAAAGGGAAGACCCTTCAAGAGCAAAATCATTAATTTTATCTAGGTCATCCTTAGTAAAATATGAAACTCTCAGTCAAGCAATTCAAGAGCAAAATCATTAATTTTATCTAGGTCATCCTTAGTAAAATATGAAACTCTCAGTCAAGCAATGCTTTTAAGCAAGGCACATGCGATAAACAGGCATGGTGATAGATTAATGTTACTTGCCACTTGGTACTTTTATTTGGTATGCAAAATTAAACTGCATATAGTTAGTGATGCTCTTGAACAATATCCAGTGATAATATGTGAAATACTACTGTCAAAGACTGAGTTTGGCCAGAGTATGCCATACAAAATGACTGCTTGACTAAAGGAGACACCATGGGATACAAAGTTCTTGTTGTGGTAACCTATATACAGTCTTCATTTTCCCTGCTGTAGACAATGTGACAAAATAGGTATTTAGAATTACTTACAACATGCTAAAGTGCATGGAATCTATTAAGTGTCAATCACAGCACAGGAGAACTCAGAAGAAGGAAAGGGATTGGTAGCTGAGTCAGAATAGACCTCAGGACCTAAGGCACTGGTTTTATTGCTAATCAAATAACTCAGATCAACACAGCCCTCAGCAGAAGGGGAAGCAAAGCAGGAGCAGACATCACAAGTACTACTGGAAGGAAAATAGGAGAATTAATAGCCTGTGGAAGCCCACTGTAGGTTCAAGTAGAATGCAGAAGACTTCACTACATATTTTTCTTAGAATCCCTTTTTTTAACAATTATTTCTTGCTTAAGGGTCTTCCCACTAATTAACAGCAACAAATTCTACCAAAGGACTTGGTACAGTGGGATAGAAGATTTAGGAGGACAGCCTACTGCAACCAGTTAGCAGGCCAGATTACTGAAACCAGAGGTTGTGTTTGGATCATGCATTAGATTACTTAATTAATAGCACTTATTTATTTTTATTTATTTATTGCAGTTGGTTTACCAGGATAGTCCATTGGGCCACAAGGAACCCGTTTTCAATGGAGTCCTGGGGAGAAAAGCTCCAAAAATACATTTTACATACCTACAAACATATATTCACACATACACTCAAAGGTTAACAATAAGGTAAAAAAGCAAAAATGTACAGCTAGATACAGTGTGCAAAAAATGTAATAATATTAATTTGTACAGACATATCCATTTATACATAGTAGTTAGGAAAAACTTATTCACTAGAAAGTTAGAGGAGATTCAGTGAGATGATGAAGTGGTGGAAGAAGAGAATCACTGGACTTACCTAATAATTTCTGTAGAAATTTAGGTATAGTAAGATGTAGCAGAGTATGGAGGGAGATAGAGGAGAAGAATAGGTTATGTAGGGTGGGAGCAGGAGCATTCCCACTGAGATGCTAGGTATGTATAGAGAGATTTTTTGAAAGCAGAGTGATTAGAGGTGGTGCATGAGTGAAGGAAGGGAGTTCCAGATGCGAGCTAGGGTGAAAGATAGAAGGTTTTTGCCTGGGGGATATGTCGGTTTATGGACTTTGAGTAGGTTTTGATTGTTTGATCTTAATACCCTATTGGGTAGATGCATATTAAATGCAGAAGAAAGGGAAGGACAGAGGGAGGGGTTGAGAATAAGCTTGTGGGCTTGAGTTAGCTGAGTGTAAGTGAGTTGATTGGGAAGTTCTAGCCATTTTAGTTTCTGGAGGGAAAAGCAGTGGTGAGTGGAAGATTTGTGGCTGGTGGCGAATTTTGCAATTTTGTTGTAACAACAGGAAAGTTGTTTTTTGAGAGAGGATTGAAGATTAGTTAGGAGTGGGGCCATAGAGGAGGGAGGGGATAAGGAAGGATGAAGCAAGTGTTATTTTGGTAGCAGAGGTAAGGTAGGCATTTTGTCTATAAAGCATACCAAGTTTTTGGTGGGTTTTTTTGATGTTTTTTTGTAGGTGGGAGGTAAATTTAAGTTGGCTGTCAATTAGTACTCCAAGTAGCTTGGTCTCTGACACTAATTCTAGGGAAGAGTTATCTTGGCTAGTGATTGAAAATGTATTCATGTTGAGATGAGTAGCTTTAGAGGAGTAAAATCATTAGCTTGGTCTTGGAGGCGTTAAGAGCTAGGTGATTCTTTAACATCCATTGTTCTGTTATAGAAAAGGCATCTTGAGTTAGTTTTGAAGTGTAGAGATAGAGGTGGCTGAGCAGATGATGGTGGAATCATCTGCATATTGGATGATGTTTGAGAAAGGGATTGATTTGTGGAAGTCATTTATAAATATGTTGAAGAGAACAGGTCCTAGAATGGAGCCTTGTGGAACACCTGTAGGGTATTAAGGAATGAGGAGGTAGTTTTTTTCCATTTTACTGCTTGTTTCGGTTGGCTAGGTAACTAGAGAACCATTGCAAGGAAGAGGAAGAAAGGTTAAGTTCTGAGAGTTTAGATATGAGCAGGCTATGTGAGATGGTATCAAAGGCTTTGGAGAGGTCTAATAATAAGGTAGAGACAATTAGGCCAGAATCATGAGCTCTA
This sequence comes from Protopterus annectens, assembly GCF_019279795.1. Lineage (NCBI taxonomy): Eukaryota > Metazoa > Chordata > Ceratodontiformes > Protopteridae > Protopterus > Protopterus annectens. The sequence continues at coordinate 985,077,498 of NC_056744.1, forward strand.
TTTACTGTTTCAAGGAAGGAAAGGAGGGCTGTCATAGTACTGTGATTAGGTCTAAAGCCATGCTGTGTAGGAGTTATAAGGTGATTTTCTAGGAGATGAGGGAGGAGTTGAAGGTGGACACATTTTTCTAGGATTTTGGAAATGGGGGACAGGATGGCTATGGGACGGAAGTTGTTGACGGTGTTATTGTTGCCCTCTTTGTGGAGTGGAAGGATGTATGCTTGTTTCCAGATTTGGGGAACTGTGCATTCTTTTAGGGAACGGTTAATTAGGATGCTGATGGGATATGCGAGTGTATCAGCAGCTATACTAAGAAAGTAGGAAGGTATATTGTCAGGGGCATTGGTACAAGGTTTCAATTTCTTAAGCAGCTTCTTTATAGAGGATGTAGGCATGGGATTGAATGAGAGGGAAGTGGAGTTTGGGGAGGGAGAGTTGGAGGGTGGAGGTGTTTGGAGTAAAGGTTGTGTAGTAGAAGTGGTAGAGGAGTTAGAAGATGGGGAACAGGGAGTAGAAGTGGTGAAGGATAGAGTGTGAGTAGGGGGGGGGGTGTTAGAGAGCATAGTGGAGTTGGAGAATGAAGATGTCAGTTTTGCAATAGAATCAATAAAAAATTAGTTAAATTGGGTGGCTAGGTCTAGTTCAGAAGCATTAGAATCAGGGGTGGGAGTGTCTGGTGTACTAGGATGAAGCAGAGTGGAGATCCCTTTCCAGAATTTTTGAGGGTTGTTTTTATTTTGGTTTTGGAGTGTATAAAAATAGTTTTGTCGATCAGAGGTGATTAGTTTCTTTACTTTATTTCGAAGCATTTTATATTCATTAAGGAGTAGACTTGTTTTAAGCTTCTGGTAGCGTGACCAGACTTTATTTCTATGTGTCATGGTAGCAAGAGTGTGTTTAGAGAGCCAAGGGGCAGATTTTGTCTTTATTCTCTTTGTCCTTAGGGGAGCTTGAGAGTCAAGTAATGTCAAGAAAGTTGTATTAAAGTGTGACACTGCTACTTTTAACATCAAAGACCTTTTCATTGTAGTATATTGATAAAAATCATTTAAAAGATATGCCAACCTATCCCTTAATGATGGCCTGTTTCCAAATAGTTCAAGTCATGCCACTCAACCACTTGGCTTCCAAAATCATAGTCAACAGGCATCAAAATAGCAGACAGTCCAAAATCACTGCACTCAAACTTTGCATATATCTAAACTTGTGCCCCAAAGGTGAGGGTACAAATGTGTAAATTTACCATTTTGCCAGGTAAAACCTATACAATTAGATCTCACACACACCTATAGTCCGAAAAGAGAAATGTATCTTTACTGCACTGTTTGTTTGTTTGTGTCTTTCGGCTTTTCCCAGTTAGGGGTCGCCACAGCGGAAGTCTGGTCCGCTAATGATTGGCAAGTAGATTTTTACATGCTGGCTTGCCGGGCCTAACGCACAATCTTCAATGAAGGAACGCCCATTCATGCATGTCGCCACACAGAAGACGCTCTAACTGAGAATCGAATGGGCAACGTCTAACTGTGAGGCGACAACGCTACCGCAGCACCACCACCGCAGTTATCTTTACTGCACTGTAGTAAAAAAATTCTAAAATGTATGATAATTTAAATTTTAATTCTGAAATTGTAACTGATAGAGAAGTCAAGAGTTTTTTTTTTACTGTACTGTGAAAAGATATACATGCCTGTTTTTCTTAGCTTGTTATGCTCAGTCAAAATTATAGTTAGGAAAATTAGTATTGACTTTGTATATTTTTATATATAATATGGTTGCATAGCTTTCACTAAACACACATTTATTGTACATATAAATAAATAAAACACAGAAGACACCTCAGCCTAGAACTGAATCAGAGCCCCAAGCATTCCTAACAAAGTCAGACATAGCCTAATTTTTTACCCTTTTGACCCATCAGGGCCATTTTTAATAATTCCCTTCCCTGCTTATTTTAATTCTTTATGATACATAGATCCAGTTAAGCAACATTCCAAAACTGTTTTGACACCTGAACAAAATATTGCTTATAACCTAGTAAAACACATCACATTTTTCATAGATCTATGTTCATCCTGGTAATAACAGTATTAAAGCTTTGCAGTGTATAATTGCACACACACACACACACACACACACACACACACACACACACACACACACAGACACACATGCACATAAGTACACACACACACAAATCAAGCCATCAATTACAGTCAAATGAATGAAGACATACATAAATAATGCCCATGAATACTTCAGCTTTCTGCTGACAGAACTGTCCAGTGCAAGCCACTGCAGACATCTGTGCTCTCTCCACCATTAACTCAAGTGTGAAGAATAAAAACACAAAATCAGGGACAGATTTTAAATATTACTCTTATATACATACAAAGATTCTGTATAAATACTCTGTATCCCAAGCCTGGAACGAACTACCACTCA